>NW_017263588.1:425184-608678 GCF_001500285.1 Mollisia scopiformis
TGATAGTTTAGTCCTAATGTGAAGAGTTTTAATTTCGAGGTTCTACAGCCTGAACGCACGGACTTTTGTCCCCATGTTCGTAACCTTAGCGAATTAGCTTCAGGGGTCAGATGCCTGAAACCGAAAACTAGAAGGCCGAAAGTGTGTATATTTTTACGACCGGTTTCATTTGAACACCGCACTCTCAACTCCATCGCATTAGGCTTTCGTCTAATTAACTATGAGCCCTTCTCCTACAAAGACGAAGGATTGTAACAGGAACTTTTCACGGAGTTGGTTATGGAAGAGAAAGGGTTCTTCCGTTTGCTTAAAGGGCCATTGGTGGTAGTACCTCCTCATTTGAACTTTCCCATCGTTTTACTTTAGCTTGAGACTTTGATATCAGAACCTGGACATGCTGGCAAAGCAGGATTTGCATCCTTCTTTTATTAAATGTCTAATCCTTATAGTAAGTCTTTGAACAGATTTGTATTGAGTTCTGCAAGGTCGCTGTCAATTGCAAGTTTGTTCTCCATCTCTAGCCTGTCTACGATGTATTGTGGTAGAAAACTTCTTTTAGTAGTCTTCTCATAGGTGCGGGAGACTTTGGCAGGCGAGAATTCGGAGAACAATATCACCTTTCTATATTTCTGCATCCTCAGAATATTCTTGAAGAAGTTTGTGCGAATCGGCGAAGCCATGCAGTGGTCGCATGCACAAGGCCCGAACCGGCGGCGTGGGGTTGGAGGGCCTCTTCAGCCTCGTCTGACGGAATTCTTGAACACATTTCTTCCTATAAACCCTCATTAGAATGCTGAGGACCAAGCTGGCAAAGCCTCCGCATGCATCAAAGAAGAAAAATTGCAGACCATTTCCTCAGATTTCCAGCACAATCCATAATCAGAAGCATGGCGGAGTCGTCGAAATCCGGTCAAGACTCGAGATATCACCATTTCATTCCTCAATTCATCCTTAGAAATTTTGCACACGAATATCGACCGCAAAACAAGAAGGGTAACAAGAAATGGAAATCCAAGCAAGGTTTCTATCCTGGAGATAAGTTGATCAATGGAGTCGACATATCCAGCGACCAAGTGAAGCTCACCGAGAGTAAGGTCAACAAGACTTTCGGAATTCAGGATCTGTACCTCGATGTCCGTCACCAAACGAACAAACAGAATGTTGAAGAGATGTTCAGCAAACTTGAAGGTCAGGCAGCAGGCATCATCACCAAGATTCGAAAGACCTTTGAAGCTGGAGATGAACAAGTTGCGCTGAGAAGAACGGAAAGAGATATCATTCGCAAATTTCTGTTCATCATGAAGTATCGAGGATCTATTTTTCGCAGACGATTTTGCGGAGAAAGTGCGGATGATTATGTGGGCGAAGATAAAGAGGAATTTGTGGAGTATATGCGGAAGAAGGGTTTCGAGCAGCCGATTGAGGTCTGGCTGGACAACATACGGGCTTTCTTGGAGATCAATATTGACGTCAACTCTGATTGGATTGGTAATCTGATGGAGAAATCCTATCCTAGAGATGCTATGGTATGTAAAGGATAAATTTATTTTTGTTGTATCACAGTCTCAATGGTCTCGTCGCCCCCCCGTTTCTTACCTTGCGTAGCCTACTGTCTCTGACTTCTGATCCTGCCCACAAAAATCCTGGACATGCACGATACTGACTTTTATTTCAGTGGTTTGTTCTCCTCGTCGACTGGTACTACTTGTCCCTCTGCACGCCCTCGAATTCAGACGATGAATTTATCATGACCGAAAATGGTTACGGTATCTTTGAGGGGCCTACAAGCACAACCACCGATATCGAGACAGGCGATGTAGAGATAAGTGCTTACACGGAGTATCACATATTTGCCCATATCTCACCCAAGCTCACCATGATATTGAGAGCAGCTATTCTTCCACTTGCAGTCGAGGATGTAGTAGAAGATGCCAAGGTCATGCGTGAGATGCTACTTGAAATGTCCCAGATGCCACATCACAATCCTGAAACAGCAACATCGTTCCTCGCCGATCTCCCACTTACGAAACCACACAATTCTTATACTACCTTTGTCGATGGGGTGCCGACATCCATCACAGGTCAAGAACCCGTGTTCAGCCCAAATGATATCTTCTACTTTCGTTTCTTCCCACTATCGTCTGATCACATTGGCAAGATAAATACTGTCTTCTTTGAAGAGGCTTATAGTACCTCAATTATTGCCTTCAAGAGCAAGACAGGCTTGCTACGAGCACTTGAATTCTATCTCGCATTCGAAGATGAAGATAGATTGCGAAACTTCAAGCAGGTTGGCCCTGCCGACGACGACTTCAGACGCTTATACTTGCGAAAATTAGAGAACGTTGTCAAATTACTTGGAGGCAATGCAACTGCTAAACTCAAGTTGAGGAAGGAGGAGATTACCAGCCATCATGTAACCGAGAGTTATTTGATTCCGGATCAAGTTCAAGAGATGATTCAAGAAGACGAGACAATGACCGGGATATATACCAAACTATGTGAGAGAACTACTATCTCATCAAATTGAACATTACTCACGGCTAACCACGCAGGCTGCAAACCAAAACTTGACCCCGAAGACTTCGAACAGGCTCAAATGATGCTCAGACTCCGCATAAAGATCGACACTTGGACGAGTGGACTTGACGAGGGCTTCAGAGAAAAAGTCAGACAAGATCTCGGAAAGCTTTACTGCCGGCTCCCGCCTCAGAGACTATGGATCTACCTCAAGCGCCTGAGATTTATGTTCAAGGGTTGTACTATCCTCGACCCCTATGGAGAAATTCTTGACTCGGAATTCTCACTTGAGGACTTTCATGGCCCAGAGGACGCTGTTGCAAATAGTAAGTATCCTCAAATCAAGATGTGGAATGTTTGAATAACGTTTGTTGATTTAGTGTGGGAAAAGTTCCTCCCTGGCCGATTTCCTCATGTCATGTACCATGCCACAACAATCCATCTCCGTCTCACGGATCCAAATTTTGGGTTGAAATCCGAAATGACACCTGATGATGATGGCTTCAAGCGCTTACGACAAGATCATGTACTTGCTTTTGGGCCTCAAGGCGAGTACCTTTCCCAGGCCTTTAGTACTGAAGAGACTGACTTCTCCTTTCCTTCATAGGTAGTATTTGCGACTGTGGTAAGTGACAACGACTAAGTCTACTTGATTGCTTTGCTGAAACGTCTCAGGTATTCCCGATCTTCAGGACCTTGCGCGAGACCTCAAGCTCGAGTTCATCATCTGTCCTCCATCTTTTGGCGAATCGGACGCCATGCTGAATATGCTGCTCGGTCCTGAGGAGTCCTTAGAGAGGGCCGTACGTGGTGCCGTTACAGAAGACTTCTTTGCGGTGATGGGTGACGAGTTGCGGGAGGAAGGTATGATGGACCTCATGGTTGTGTTGTTTGAGATAGTCTATCCTGTATTTGGCTATCGTAGGAGTGTACCGTGGAGTGCGGCAGGTTGAGGTTAAGGCCAAAAATACCAGTAAGTCTGTAAGTAATCGTTGCAGGTGATTTAGGCAGGAAGGCTGTTAAAACACGTTGTGGTAAGGTCTAGCTTCCTCAAAGTAGGAGGAAAAGATGTCAACTTGTTTCTGTCACGTGCACTTACCCCTTAAAATCCACTTCAAAGTCCCTACCTCATTCGAAGGAAAATTACATCCCAGATCTACGGAATATCTTCCCCAACTTCCATCCTCTCCGAGATCTCAAAGGGTCTGGAATCTAAAAAGCGGCACGTACCTTGAAATTTTCAGCCACAAACCCCAGTTTCAGCAGGGGCAAGAACCAAGGCACGGCCACAAGACGTCATGCTTCACATTACCCAAATGGGATATTTGTTGATTGGGGATTCTGCGACCCTGTGGTGATGCATGCCAAGGACACGCAAACTTGGTTCTAGGAGTTGTGGCTTGTTATGATCAAGGTTTGGGGATATGGCATGGTAGGCATAATAGAGCACATGGCGGGGTTACCTTGCTGTTCTTCTCAAAGAAAACATTTCTCTTTATCAATAATTTAATTCTTGGGAAAGAATCATTTCAGCAGAAGAAGTATCAATTGCTCTGTTATCGTCAGCCGAAATGTTCGGTAGAAAGAAAAACAATCATTCAGAAGGCCATGGCCCTCAATCAGCCCCAACTTGGGACATCCCGTAAGTGAATATCATTCTCCACAAGTAGAACATCTACTGAGTATAGCCATAGTGTATTCTTCGGCCTTATGTTCCTCCTCTCCATCGCAGAATTATTCTTCACAATCGATTCGTTCCAGTACCTCCAGAAAACGCACACATGGCATTCCACGACCGAGCGCGCAAGACTGGCGTTCCTGATCTTCTCCTGCGTGAGGACGATTGCATTAAGTGCTGTATACCTCGGATTTCACTGTGCTACGAAGATCTTCCATAGCATGTTCCACACGGTTCGTTCTTCCTTGTCCGACTCCCATTCAATAACCTTCAAGGCTAACAAAGCCCTTGTATAGATATTTTTGGTCATCTCAACGATACTTTGGGTTGTGTCTGGCGTCTTGATTCATACGATGTGGGGTTTTATAATCTGCAATCAAGGCGTTGGCCCCATCAAAGGAGGCTTGACTGAATGTCATGAGCTTAAGATAATAGAGATTATTGCATGGGTGTTGGCTGGAGTGAGCGTCATAGCAACTGTGCCTGTTGTGATCAACTCAACGAAGAGACGGAAGAGAGAGGCAGATATGAAGAAGACGCACAACTCTGGATGATTGAAAATGAAAAGAGATATATGCGAGGTCACCTCGCTGTAGAGCGTTTAAAGACTAGCGGAAAGGCTAGAAAGGTACCAAAGCACAGAGGCAGCTTGAATGAATGCCATGAGCTTAAGACAATGGAAATAATTGTGTGGACATAGCTTGAATGTTAACGCAGCTGTGCACTTGAGATCAAAACGGAACAGAGAGGAAGAAGACGCACGTTTTGGCATTAAATGATCAGGATGCTTCTACGCTACTCCAAGTTTTCCCCACCATGCCAACAGGCCAAGAAGCTATCCAAAAAGCTCTTTCAATCAAGAGTCGAATCAAACTAATGCCCAAAAAACCCTATCGCCTAACCATTCCCAATCATCGTACCACGTAGATTGTTTGCCAAAAAGAAACGCCCCACTGCTTAACGCATCACACCAGAGCGAAGACCAGCGCAATGGAAGTCCGAATCCTATTAACAATTGTCACGAACGATAATATTATAATTATCGGAGTCGAATTCTTGTCCACAAGTAACGCAATCATTTGGTCCTTCGCAATGAGAGCAATCATTGATGATATCCTGGGCATACGAGCCCATGTAAGGACAAGTTGGAGTGATGCCATAGTCATTATCGTTGCAAAGATAGATCGCAGAACTGTACGAGCAGGAAATACGGACACCTTAAGCGCCAAAAAGTTAGCTAGAACTCGTTACTAGTAGAAGAAATCTCTTGGAAGCTACTTACAGGAGTTCGCACCAACGCCGCAGAGACCATTGAAGTTATCAAGATAGGTGATACCTTGTCCAATAACGCTAACACTGCACAGTGACCAGTCTTGGCTAGGAACGGGCCAGCACAACATGCCAGACTGTGTAATGATTTAGTACTTTCTTCTATCAAGTGGAGTGAGAATTGAATTACCTTGCTACGGGTGAACAAGTTGGCGGGAGTGGCAGCCTCAGCCTCAGCCTCACGCTTAGCTAAATTGGCAGCAACAAGGGCATCCATATTGAAGTCAGGAAAGTTGGCAACCATTTGAGTGTTGATCTCCTGGATAGTGCCGTTAAGTTGGACTGCATGACCACCAATGGTACCACTGAAAGTCATAACACCCAGCGGGTAGTTCTTGTATCCAGAGCCGGATGGGACAGTGACAGTGGTGGGAATAGCAGAAGCAACGGCAGTAAAGGCAAGGCCAGCAAGAGCCAAGAGGGAAGTGTTGAAGGCGAACTTCATGTTTGCGATTTGGTTTATTGAGGTAATCGAAGATGTAGTTGCAAACAGTTGCTCGGAGTGTGATCAAGAATGAAGAAGGTTGAAATCCTGTAGTGTAGAAGAGCAGAAGTCGAAATTGGTGGCGTTGTTGGTCGAAGAAGGTGTTGTGTTGAGACCGAGAACGCGGAGGAAGAAGTAGGCAGTTATAGAGCGCTAGTCGAAAGAACGAAGGTGAATTCAACTCCACAAAAGAGTGGAAGTGAACTCGTGCGTTCTTAAGGGGAGCAGATGGTAAATAAGGCTTCCGCATCCTAGAGACGTCAAGCCCTGTTGTAAACTCCTTGTCTTGGCAACTTGCGTCAATCAGAAAATGAAAAGGAATAGGCTTAATGATACATCACTCAAGAGCGGTTGAAGGACGAAACAAGTCAAACGTGAAAAAGTGCCGAAGCCGCTATGTCTATTTACCATGTACACAATTTACATTGCGATTCGTAAATCGCTTCATACTTCTGGATGCATCTGTCTAGTCAGAGCATCGACTGTATGCATTAGCCTTGTGGACTTAATACGCAGCTCTCTTGGGCTGCCTAGCCAGTGGTATGGCACAATCCTGTGACCTCGCACCGTTGTAGGCTTTCTTCGCTTGAATTGATCCTTAAGTATGCATCTGGCTTCAAGATCTTTCACCTCGACTTTCTGGATTTCCTTGGTGGCCCGTCATCTCCGCCCTGATGACCTCGCTTCTTGGCTGGACAGTCTTTTTTATAGTGATTGCCACCACAAGTATAACAATTCTTGGCAACAGGTGGTTTCCTATCTTGTCTGCCAGACAAAGAAGACAATCCGTTGAGGTTGACTTCGGTCTTCCTCCGCTTTTTTGCCATCTCCTCCAACTCGGCTTTTGCGGCACGTTTCTTGGCTTTGCGCTCGGCTTTAGCCCGTTCTGCAGCTTCCTCTCGTGAGGCTCTGATCAATTCGCTTGCCGGGTCATCGGATTCGCTCTCTCCCTCGGAAGAGTCATCCTCTTCGTCCGCTTCAGAATCAGACTCTGAAGTGTCCTCGGCATTGGGGTCTTGTCGTTTCTGTAGATACTTATTAGCTAGACATAAATTGAAAGCAGATTATGTGACATACCTCCACTACCTTGTTGAACTTTCCAAAGCTTCTGCGGCCGATCATCACAGGCTTTTCCTCGGGATCATCATCCATGTATTGCACTCTTACTGGTGAAGCATCAAGGTTTGCAAAGCCAGTCTGGACAACTCTCAAGGCTAACGGCGGAGCCGCAGCAAGGTTCTGCTGGTCCTCAAAGCTCAGAACCCATCTGGTATCTCCGAGTTCAGCAGCTTGTCTCTCCAAAGCAGCTTGACGCTTTGCCTCCTCGTCCGCCAACGCAGTTTGAATAGCACTTCGATCTGCCAAAGCATCAACGTTGAATTTGGTAGGAGTAGAGGGGCTCGAATCGGTCTTTCGGCGCTTTGCGGACGGCTCATCGGGAGATGGTTCTGCTCGAGAGGTTGGAGAGGTATTGGCAGCTCGTTGCATGAACTTCATCGTCAACAATCTGGAAGACATAGTTTTGGGCGCACTGCCGGGAGTGCTTGCGGTCGACATGTTGAGAATGAGGATAAACACCAGTTGAAGTAGAAATGGATGTTATTCTGTGACCCTGTAGACCTGTTTATTAGCTGTTTCAACACAAGAGCGTAATGCTCAGGTGTTTTATCGGACGATGTACAAATTTCTTGATTTGTTGCGGTTGGAGGTGGAAAACTTTAAAAGCCTTAGGCAGAAATCCTTAGCTTGAAGTATCCGAGCAACGACGACCTCAATTCAATATCGCGTCTCAAGCAATTGAGCAACCAACAAGATGCTTTCGACAGCTAGGTCAAGAGCTTTTGTTCGGCTCTCCAGAAGAGCACAATTTTCTGCCAGAAGAGCCTACGCATTCTCTGCCAACGATAACAAAGAGATCAACGATCCAACTCCCTCGAAAGAGGTGCCGAACGTCTCTAAGAGCAACGAGGTTCCAATAGAAACCCCACACCGAGATGCGCCGCTACAGGAGAGCATAGAGGAAGCGGAGAAGTTGAGAGTTATGCAGGCTCCAAATCGAGCTACTGTGTGGTCACGAAGTCAGAACCCGAGGGCAAAGGCTATGTCAGGACCAAGATTTGAGCAGACCATTATGGAGCTACAGGTAAGTGGGATTCTCTGTTGCTAGAGGTCTCCTTCTACAATTATGCTATCAATACCATCTAACGCCTCCTTAGCCTGCACCACAAGCTGCAATTGATTTGATTCACAAGCAGCCAGTACGATGGACACATGAGCGAGTTGTAGCCTGTGATGGAGGCGGAGGACCATTGGGACATCCAAGAATCTTTATCAATACAGACAAGCCTCAAATTTGCATGTGCACTTATTGTGGTCTTCCCTTTGTAAGTGGATTTCAAGCAAATGGGGCAGAATTGGGTTCTCGAGAGCTGACATGTCCTATTTCAACTTCTTTCGAAACTCAAGACACATGCTAACTCCACTAAACAGGCAAACGAACATCATCGCAAGCATCTCGAAGCCCTTCCAGATACTGCTTACCCCCTTGCTCCCCGTGGAGATGCTGCTGAGATACCTGAATCTCAAAGAATCACAGATGAAGCGCTAGGACAACGATAGACGTCGGAGTTTGCAAGTGTGAAGAATTGATTATACTGTACATATGGAATGCACCAACATTCGAATGCTAAGGCATGGCGTCGTGAATTGAGGGAGCTTTTCGAGCAGCAATATTCCCTTTGCTTCACCTTGTGACTCCTTTCAGCATGCTCTAAAAATGTTCCTCTCAGTCGCTTGAAAGGGTGCGGCCGCAAAGTTCAATCTTTCTATATATCTTGTAGAAGGTCTTGAAAACCTAGAATCAAAATGCAAACAGGATTCAATCATTGTGTGACAACGAATTCTTGGGTCCTTTGAGCACTGCAATCATCGCAACCGATAGTAAATGTCTCTATATCATTCAGGCACTTACAATGACTCGAAGAAAGCGGATAACGCGCGTTCCTGGCTGTGTCACTGAGCTTGCCGCGTCCGAAAATGGAGCTTTCGAGCTAAGCTTCAACAACTTGAGCCTCAACCTCGTCACACCTCGAATACCTCAAGTCGACACTCAACCAACCTCACCCAAGATGTCGACCATAACAACTACGGCGTTGCAAACTTCATATCCTCCCATCCTCCCAAAATCCTTCAACGATAACCAACCCAAAACAATTCGCCTTTACCCCCTCTCAAATTACACCTTTGGCACCAAAGAAACCCAACCTGAAGAAGACCCGTCCGTCCTCGCGCGCCTCAAGCGTCTCGAAGAGCATTATGTCCAACATGGCATGCGCCGTACCTGCGAAGGAATCCTCGTCTGCCACGAGCACAACCATCCTCACATCCTCATGCTGCAGATCGCAAATGCCTTCTTCAAGCTCCCCGGTGACTACCTGAAGGAAGACGATGAGGAGATCGAGGGCTTCAAGATGCGGTTGAACGAGCGATTAGCGCCTTCAGGCACGCAGTTCAGCGGCGAAGGCGTCAATGAGGAGTGGGAGATTGGTGACACTTTGGCGCAGTGGTGGAGACCCAACTTCGAGACCTTCATGTACCCATTCATTCCGGCGCATGTTACTAGACCAAAGGAGTGCAAGAAGTTGTATTTCATTCAGCTTCCGAGACAGAGTAAGTCCCTTTTTCATTGGATTTAAGGGGACTAGAAGCTAATACAGAGCAGAGGTCCTCAGTGTCCCCAAGAACATGAAGCTTCTGGCGGTTCCCTTATTCGAGCTCTACGATAACACTGCGAGATACGGTCCTCAACTATCTGCAATCCCTCATCTGTTGTCTAGATACAACTTCGAGTTCATCGACGAGAATGGCCAGGTTGTGGCAGTCACTCCTGGCGGTGGACCAGACGATGGCTTTGTACCAAAGACCAGAATTCTAGCTGGAGGCCCGGACGAAGAGATGAAGGAAGATGGAGGATACAAGGAGAACGGTGTTTAAGGTCACAAAATATTATGGGCATGGAATGGCGTTTATGGGAGCGGCATAAAAGCTTGGAATACCTCGACTTTAGACGGTGGTTCTTCTTGCAGATACCAGGAGGCAAGTCTGTCTTTAGATACGATCTCCGAGATCTTGTTTGTCTTTAGACAGATTGCAAATACCAAGCAGCGTATGAATTTCAATGCTTCTTGCCAGCCATGCCTTGACGCCGCTGAGAATGAGATCTGCCCAACCATTATGTGCGCCTTAAAATCGACGTAGCCCACCATGCATGTTCATTCCCTTATAACTTCGTGGATTGTCACATCTTCTCTCCCTGTATCGTGGCAACAACCTTCCTCGAATGCTTGTACGCTCTGAATTCCAGGTACCAAATCCCTTGCCACGTTCCTGTAGCCAGCTTCCCGTTGCTAATTGGTACCGTAACACTCGCTCCAATCAATGCCGATTTAATGTGTGCCTGGCATTCTTTCATTAGCCAGTGTTTCCAAGCTCCGAAAAATAGACAAAGCAAGACTTACAGGCATATCATCCAACCCCTCAGCACTATGCCTATACAACTCTCCCTCTTTATCTTCCGGCGCAATCCTGTCCAACGCATCACTCATATCCTCCCTAACATCCGAATCCCAATTCTCATTCAAGCTCAACGCACAAGACGTATGTTGAATGAACAGATTCAGCAATCCAACCTTATAATCTTTGATCTCCGGCAGCTCTTTAACCACCGTATCGGTAATCAGGTATGAACCTCTCGATTTCGCAGGCAGAGTGAAGCTTTTCTGTGACCAGGACATGATGTCGTTTGAGGATCTGTAGGTCTCGGAAGACTTTGAGGAGGGGTGAGGTAGGTAGGTGTATGGCGAGAGGAGATGTAGTGGGACGGACCACAGGAAGTGAAATATGGATGGGAAGAAGGCGATTAAGAGGAGGAAGGAGAGGGCGACTGTGGTAGTGAGGGAGATTGATGTCGAGCTTTTCGAAGACGTGGGTTTTTTGATTGGAGATGGCATTTATTTGTTGATGGTGGGCTTGGTGGGGGTGAACGTCATAAGTAGGCCCGAAATTAGTGTGCAGGGATTCTATGCATGAGCTTTTCCTAACGACATTGGTTTAGGAGTTGTGATGCTGCAAAGACATGAGCAATGAAAGTCGCTTTGATGCTCTGCATTAGTAGTTGATGACTCAGTGTAGCTCAGAGTTGAGAATGTGCAATGTCTCACTTGTGATCTAAGCAAGAAGCTAAACAGCTGTCTCTTGGCTAGGAGAAGATATCTTGAGGATGTCACAAGTGAAAGCAAGAAAATGGGTTTGACAGTGCTGTATTCTACGCTAAGACTAGCAAGTGAAAGCTGTGTCCTAAGTACAATTCCTGAATCAGGTACGCACAGTAAACCATTGCAAATGATCCCAATCCTCAAGCAAAGCAAAGCATTTACGTGAAGTAGTGAAAGCAAATCTCATCGTCCACATAGCAAGTTACAAGCCATCAGTCTTCTCCAATGTCGATAGTCGAAGTAAATCAACCTTCAGCTTAGGATCCGTTAGAAGTGCTCGTATCAAATCGCCCAGTTCCGAAATGAGATGCTGTTCGTCCACCAATTTACCAACCATTGTTGGCTTTCTTGGCGCCGCCGTTAGGAGTCGGACCATAACCGCCCTCAGCAGCCCAGGAACCGCCAGACATACCAGTCTCAGTTGCCCAATTCTGATATGAGTTGCTGTTACCTCCGCCATTGCCGCCATTGCCTCCACCATTGTTGTTTCCGGAACCCCGGCCTGCACCTCCGTTGCCTCCCTTATTATTGCCAGAACCCCAACCACCATCGCCGTTGCCGCCCTTGTTACCGCCATTCGGATTCTTGTTCTCGGTCTTGGCATCCCAGGTATTTCCACCGGTATTGTTCCAGGAGCTCTCGTTGCCCGAACTGCCTTGGTTGTTGCCGGTGTTCTCACCCCAGGAGTCATTGTTACCAGAATTGCCTTGGGCATTGCCGGAATCTCCTCCCCAGGTATCATTGCCTGAGTTGCCTTGAGTGTTGCCAGAATCAGCATTCCAACTGTTGTTGTTTGAGTTGGCCGATTCTCCGTTGTTCCAGCCAGAGTTGCCGTTGTCCTGACCTGAATTTCCTGCGTTGGAAGTATCATTGTTGCCCCAACTGTCGCCAGCGTTGACCGTGTCTTGACCCGCGGCTTGGTTGTCGTTGTTATCATTCCATCCTCCTCCGGTGCCGTTTGAGGTATCCTGTGCAGCGCCCCAACTATCTCCACCATTCTGATTATCGTTGCCCCAACCTCCTGGCATTTGTCCAGTAGCCATATTATCAGCTTGCTCAGGTGTGACGGTGACCCATCCATTGGCATTGTTGTTCGGAGATCCAGCGTTGTTGCTCGGATTGGGGGAAGCTCGGGCCTTGCCAGAGTTGCTCTGAACGGGAGAGTTATGGTTCTGAGCTGGAGACTTAATGCTCTGTGCGGGAGAGTTCTGTCGGCTTTGGCTTTGAGCGTTGTTCTGACTTGGGTTGGGGGAGTTGCGAGAATTTTGACGGTTTGAACCTGGGGAGTTGTTCTGGTTCCAGTTGTTCTGACCATTCGAGTTATCCTGGGTTTGACCTTGCCAGTTGTTCGGACCATTCGAGTTATTCTGGTTTTGACCTTGCCAGTTGTTCTGATCATTCGAATTGTTCTGGTTTTGACCTTGCCAGTTGTTTTGTCCTTGATTCTGAGCTCGCCAGCCATTTTGTCCTTGAAAGCCGTTTTGGGTGGGTCCTGGCCAGCTGCTGTTACCTTGACCTTGGTTGCCCTGGGCTTGAGCACCGGGTGGAGGTCCCCAAGGTTGTTGGGAGCCTGGCATAGGAGCTAGTCCGCCATACATACGGTTATTCAAGGCGGGAGGACCAGCGAAGAATGGTGGAGGGCCACCGCTGCTGAAGGCCTGCGCAGCCATGGAACCAACCGGCAATGGTTGCGTAGGAGCAAGGGAGGAATAAGGATTGCCATAGACTGGACCGTGGTAGACGCGAACGACGCCGGTGTTCATGTCGACGAACGCGTTTGGACGCGGATCAGATGGACATTCAACGACATCTTCCCTGAGCATGACGGAAGCCCGAGAAGGTTGAAGAGTTCGACCCATACCTTCAAAGTTGTGGTAGTTGTACAGGTTGTTTCTAATGCAGTGGATCTGGAAATTGGAGAGCTTCTCGACGCCGCGCTCGTGGGTGGCGAATCGATTTCGATCCAGGGTTACGGAGTTTGTGTTGGATTGGGTGTTGTTGCCTCGGTTTTGTTGACTTCCGTTTTGGGCGCCGGATTGTTGGGTTTGCGAGGAACGGTTCGAGTTGGCTTGATTGTTGTTTACTCGATTGTTCTGACCGGGGTTGGTAGCCTGACCTCCCTTCTTCGAAGAGTTCTGGTCACGATTCTCTTGCTTACCCTGGTTCTGCGAGCGTTGGCTATTGTTTCCACCAGAGTTGCCATTCGACTTGGACGTGCACGTGCTGTCGATCTTTGAGGCAGCGCAGGGGCATCGGTTCACGGTACTGGTAAAATTCCAAGTTAGCATCGGCTCATGTTTACAGTAGCGGCTTTTCTAGCTCGAAAAGCCTTTTGATTTGCCCAACAGCAAGGATAGCCTTTGTGGCTGAGAGGACAGCTGAGAGCACCACAGAGACGATTGGAGAAGAGAATCGGTGTCTTCACTTACTCGGAGTTCTTACTTCCATCAGGCGTAGGACGATGTAGGCAAGCTTCCTGTCGACAGTGCACATGTTCCGGCATCCGTCCCTTTGCTCTGGCATCGCTACATATGGTACAGTTGCAATTTAACGTGCCATTGCCATCATCCTTGATAGTTCCAGGTTGTGCCTTCTCTGTACCCTTTTTCATGGCGGATTTCAGACCATCGACATGTTCCCCGTTAAATTGAACATATTTCTCTGCTTGACTCGGTCTATTTTGCATGGTCTTCTTCTCTTCAGCTTGTTCCTTCTGAGTGGGTCTCTCCATGATTTGTTGCTTTGGAACGGTTACCACTTCTTTGACAGGTCTCTTCTGAACACACTTCCTGACCACTGTCACTTCAATTTCCTCGGAAGAGCTTGAAACAGAGCTTGTGTCGCTGTCCGTGTTGGACTTGGAGTCACCAAGGTTGACCACAATCTTTTGTTCAGTGCTTGTGATTCTGGTACGGGGGGCTGGAGGAGGTGTATAGCCAACAGCTCGATGCCTCTCTGCCCAGTAGGATTTCTTCAGAGACGGCGAACCGCAGCTCGAAACCATGTAATCAAGAAAGGAGCCACCCATGCCGACGATTACAGCTTGAGTCAGCTCGCGATCTCAATCAAAGCTTCCCGGATTGACAATGTAAATGTGGTATGTAGTCGACTCAGAAAATAGTCTAAAGAGCATCAACACATGATCCTCGAGTCGTCTGTGTATCATGAAGAAGTACTTACTCTTTGTTACTCAGGATGGAGTCACCCTCCGATCACTAGGCTCCTCGATGGCTCTCAACAGGTGCTGAATAGCATTAGCTAAGCGCGCCATCAAGAACAATGCATTATCACTTACAGAGTACAAAGAACAAGACTAAATAACACTGAGAGGCTTGTTTAGATTACAAACCGCTGAGATGTTATTACTTTCGCCCTACTTCTGTATGTGTTGTAGCTACACTGTGATAGATGTCCGGACGGAAGCCCAGATGTCCCCAGGGAAACGAGATATGTCCTGTACCAAGTTAATTCACCACTGCAAATCAGGACAGACGAATAATCACCCAATGAGTGATACGGTCTCCTGTAGTAGCAGGAACGACTCTGAGAAGCTTCTTTAGGAAGGTGCGGGTTGGGGAATGTGCCTGCTTTGTTGTCGCACCTGCCTCCCAACGCAAGCTGCTCAAGGAAGCTGCGATCGCTGGTACCGTCTGAAAGAAGGAGGACGGCGAAAACGAACTCAATACACCCGGGTAGGTCTCTGGGTGACGACTCAAGTGTTTGTGAACGTGTTGTAGACCCCGCGACAAGACGCAGTAGGGCTGGCGGACGTCAACGTGGTCTGCCTCCTGCTCGTGAACGTGTCAGGATCCTCTATTTCATGTTTCAAGTAAGTAAATAGACTCACCAGGCAGTCTCGAAGGTCTTGACACGTCAACAATGGGTAGTCGACGAAAGGTGATGAAGGATGGTGGCGGGTGGGTTGCGTTTTGACGGGGGGAGTTTGAAGTTCGCTTTGGGAAGGAACACTAGATCTACCCTCGAGAGAGAAGAGCACCTGGGATCAACACTAACCCCGTCTAGGACGTGTATCTCGAAGTTGAAACATGGCTCACTGTACTATGGGGAATTCTATCTCTCGCAGCCTGGTACTTTTGCTCCAGGCCAGGTCAAGATTATCACTTTACTGTATGCATTACACAGTAGGACACTACAGCTGTACGCAGTGGCTGGTGAAGTGCTTTTAAACAATGCGGTTCTTCTTAACTACGCTTGGCACGTCCCACCCGTCTCATCTGTCTCGTCTTATTGGCATATGTTATGTTGCTTGAAGTGCCGTACCCACCCGCCAGCCAATAAGTCAAATAGGGAGAGATAAAATGTCAACCCGCACGGCAATCACTCCTAATTTGAAATTTGTAGTCTCCAATATCTACCTAACTGACCCTGCGATTGGCTTGTTGTGAAGGATACGACACCCCGAGCGTTAACATCATCTTCGTTTGCGCCTTCCTGTCTGCGCCTTCGCTGCATAGTTCATTCGAAGAAGTTTATCTATCAGTGCGCCAGACTAATGGTGATATAACAGGAACAACAAAAAACGCAAGAGGGGCTACGTGTCTGATATCATCAACTTCTCTTTCTAGTTGCACTAGACTGTAAACATTGTTAGAGCTCTGAATAAAGTATGGGAACCTTTGCCACTATTCCTTTAGGTTCGTTATCATCATTTGGGTTCTTCCCGCATTAACAACCATCTCACACAACAGCTGACAAGTCGACTGAGGCACAAGACAACTTCGAAAATCCCCTCCGTTGTCCCTATCGACATCCTTCAACAGCATCTGCCGACCACCAACAACTCAAATCACTCCCACGGACTCAATTCAATGGCAGAAGCCTTCCACAAAGTCCCACAATACATACCCTTCGAAAGTGTACCTTTTGAACTACTAGTCAAGATGGGATGGGTCGAAATCATACCCACGGAATCAAACATCATCGTGAAAACCACGGAGAAGGGAAGAGCATGTCTATTGATCTCATGGAACTCGCCGGGTGACAGCAGCTCACGGAACTCATCTTTCTCATGGGAAAGGTGGACGAAAGGGGACCTTCATTAGCCGAAATCACGTGGGCACTCAGGGGTAACTAGGTAGGTGGAGATTGATGCTGTCGATTCAACTTGCAAGCCAAATCAGACGGAAACAAGCTATCTGGCTCAGTGATTTCCAAAAGCTGTCAGCGTTGGAAGTTGTATCACGATCTCAGAGCCGACGATGATAAAGCTTGGGTTTGAAGAGGGCATGGTGACTGACTTGCAAAAGGAACAGGGCCAGAAAGATACAGTGAATGAAAGGTTTGGAAAGAACAATGGCATCGACAACTCATGTTATTTCAAGAAGGGATAGAGGTCTGGGAAGGACCCACAGAAGCATATGATTATATCGGATCAAGGTTGGGAGAGGGACATGGAACTACAACGCTAATGAAGCCAACCCCAAGCCCCTAAGATATTCTGTCTATAGTTTCTGCCTCATTGAAACTTGCCTGATATTTCCGCTCAATATCAGCAAAAAAACCACCAGGGAGGTTGTAAGTCCCACCCATATAGTCCTTCAAACATTTGCAATTACTGCGTCAACTCATATTTCCCCGTCGAGTGGCAGTAAGTCCAGCTCTAGGAGGTCACCATAAACATGGAAGTTTGGGATAATATATGGGATGTCTTTTGGTGAGATTTGCACACGGACTTTCACTGAACTCAGTTCCCAGACCCAAACACCGACATAAGAAGAACATGAAATAAAACAACGGATGATCAGTGTCACGAATTCCTCAAGATCTCCACCGTCCTCTCCAAAGCCTGAATATCAATATCCAGATCAGCTCTCAATCTACGAAGCATCTCCAGCCTTTCCCCAATTCCTTGAACATTATTCTGACTCTGGCCCATATCCCTGCCCTCACCGACTTCACTTACTGGGCTCGCAATCTCGTCAGTGCTTTCGGTCCTCCCTTGGCTTTCCTGATAGTCGAGTCGTGATGACTTAGGAAAGAGCATGGCCCTGGATCTGCTGGCTTGTGGATGACAACGCTTGGTATGGTCATGTAGATTATACGCGCGGTTGAAGCCTTTCGTGTGACGTTTGCATGAAATTATGGGGCAGCGGAAGATCTGTGAACTGTGTACTTCCCGTTTGTGACGTTCTAATCCGGACTTGTCACCGAATTGGGGATGTTTGCAACTTGGGACAAGGCAAGTATATGGCTTGGTGTGTTTCTTCTCGATGTGCTTACTAGGAAACATTAATCCTGTACAATCATTAAGTAGAAAGTAACACACCTCAAAGCAGCTGTATTCGGAAAGATAACGTCTTCGAAGCAGTTGGTAATGCTACACCTGAGCGGAGTGATGTTGCCCTCAACGGGATCTCCAGATGCTGGGATGGTGGTAGTCATGTCAAAAGCATCGTCAGGCACTTGTTGAGAGCTGAGGAACATTGTTAGACGTTACGCTCAGCGTCCGATTTTAACAGCCATTAGTGGGTAGATCGCATACCAAGTCGCGTCTCGGAATGGAAATGAATTATGAGTATCTGTATTATTCAGCAAACAACTAGAACCACCATGTGCGAATCTTCTTACCAAATTGGAAGGTGGTAGGCTCAAAAGTTGAAGTTTGATCTGGAATAGGCAGTTCTGTGAAGTCTGTATAACCACCGAGTAATGGTAACTACTCCTCGAGTTTGCCACTGTACCTTCAGGTCTATCAATAGCTATGTCTGAAACAGAGCCTATAACTGTACAGATATGAGTGACAATGTCAAAGCAAACTTTAGATTCTCAAGGGTTGCCCTCACATTCATCGACACTCCGATATTCGGCAGATGGTTGATAGCTGGCATAGTCAGCAGAGTCGGACATTATGATGTACTTCTGCTCGCCCTGGCCGCGCTTACCATCACAAAAGCGAAGGAATATGTCCTATCTATTTATCTGTAATTTCGGCAGCACTTCATTGTAGGGAGTGTGGATGATGGAGCAGGAGCTAGCCATTATATTCATGGGAGCGGAGGACGAAGTCCATCGAAGCATATGCAGAAACTTCGTGTGCTTTTACCACGGGGCTGTAAAAGCGTCACTTGAGAATCGTGAGAACTCACTGCTGCATTATTGACTCGAAGACAACAAATCTCATCACAAGATGGCCCGAGAGCAGAATTGCCCAAAACCTCAGAATCGAGGGAAGGATAAAACAATAGGGAAAGGAGCAGTGTGACGTGTTGCGCCCGAGAACAAGGCTGCATATGACAGCGATTGGACTTCAGCAAGCCAGCGACTGCACATGCCCTGTTTCTCGGTCATGTAGGGCGTTGTCTGCACGGCCTTAGGCGCAGAACCGCCCTCACCGATAACTTCCAGTCGTGGAACGGAATAGTTGAGTGATGGAGTAGCGGTAAGGAGAAGAGGGATCAGTCGAGGCTCGGAAGTTGTGCGATGGCTGGAAAATGTTTCAGCGTGACGAAAATGATAATCATCACAGACACGGATAGCATTGGATTGCACATGCACTATGATTGGAAGAAACCACGATTGAACAATTGCGTTGTTTGAATTTCTACTGCTCTGCATCTCAACGAATGAATCGATGAAACACAAATGGTGAAAGCTGTATGCTCTGGAACATCACTCGTGTCTGATACGTGGAGAGAAAACTTCTCAGCGGAATTAACTAGGACGGCCAAAGGGTAGGGATCCTTGATTCATAGAATTGCATTGTTCAAAAGCATGCCCAGTCAAGAGAAACTCTCGCTCGATAACTACTTGGCAACACCTTCTTTGCCCACTCGGTAAGCACTTCTCCCACAGCTTTCACCTCAATGGCAGCGCATTCTGGTATTTGTGCTGATGGACTGAGAAACGTCAGTCCGAAAGTCTCCTCCAAGGGCGATGTCCCATTGCAAGGACTTACCCATGCAGCTGGCTCTCTATCTCGAATCTGACACAAGCCTTCACTCGATTGGGTCCTTGTTCCTCGAACTGAGTCCTATCCCTTCGCTCTCGTAGTTATTAAGCAAGTCTCCTCAGGAGCTTGTCGATCTTTCCTTACACCGAAGCGTCAGAGCCGCTTAACGTGTGGGAATGAACTTCTTCGAATCATCCTCCTGCTGGCTTGCCGATTCGGGGAATGCTGCGAGTCCGGCAATTATTCCAACGATCATGAGGATCAAGGATATGATAGACCAGATAACGCCCCAGCACTGAGAAGAGCCACCGTACTTCTTGGCAAAGACGCTAGCATCGGAGGAGTTTACTTTGCGAAGGATAAGATCATCGCACTGAAAGCTTCTGTTAGTAGAAGAATATGGAGCAAGAGAAGGACACTCACGATATCCCAAACGCTGTATAGAGCTGACATGACGCCGATGAAGAGCTATAAAGTGTTAGAATCAACCTTCACGGTAGTAGAGTTTGATGCACAACTTACCACGACATATCTCAAGGCCTCAGCATGGGCGATGAACCAACATGCTACCAGCAATCCAATAGCAAGCAGGATAGTACCAATGGTAAGCCAATCTCTGCGAGCCCACCACAAAGTGAGGAGAAAGCAGACACCCAATACCAAACTGGCAATCTTGCTAGCAACGATATCGAAGCCGCAGAAGATGAGTAGAGCTCCGATGAGGGAGGACCCAAGATACCCCGCTGGAAGCGTAATAGCACTGATACCACCCCGCATGTGTGTAACCCCGCCTTCTCGAGGGTCAAGCGATATGGACTCGACTCGTCCTCCTGTGCAACAAGCCGTGATCGCATGTCCGAACTCATGGAAAGCAATAACAAGCATCTATTCAACAATCAGTAGCTATAGAGTATCGTAGCCTTGTCCTTTTACCCACCTTGAACGGCCATAACGACCAGCGAACATACGGCAGATTCCATAGCAGCGCAATGATAACCGTGTATGCAACGATAACCCCCAAAGTCACCCCCTGGGTATGATTTACGGTAAGGCTGCGGCGCGCAATATGGTGGGCAGATAGCCTCGCGAGATCAGGGCCTGCAGCGACAACAGTTCTCTTCGCGGCATAGAGAAATCCTTCGGTAGCAGATATTGGAGCCATGGCGATTATGATTAGGCAGACAATGAAATGAATGTGAGTGAAGGGAGAGAAGTGCCAGCGCACTCGATATTATTCACATTCTTAAGCTGGGCGTACGCGTCTCAGACCACACGCCGACTGCGCCTCGTTGTTTTGTTGCGGTGGCTGAAGGCGTTTTATTTTTAGATCCGAAATGTCGGGCCGAGCCGATGTCAAGCCGTCAACAGCCGAAAGTCGGGCCTCATTACTGGGGATATAAAGTTGAACAAGATCAACAATATCCGTTTTGAGGTTGACGATCCGACAAAGTTTTAATTTTCTCGCTGCGATCTTATTGTAGCTTCCAAAGGGTTTCTCTGGGTTTAACAACTAAGAATCAATACGGTCACAGGCTATCGTTGTTCGAGAGCCCAGACGTAGATTGTCCAGATCCGTTGCAATCAATGTATAATTTGCTAAGCGTCTTATCGACCAATTAGAGACAGAGAAATATTTTGTTGCACATCGCACCACGCTAAAAAGGTGTTTGAGCATCACGCAACGAGAGGGTTCTATCAAAAATGCAAAATTTAGAAAGTCTCATCGCAATTAAGCTCGGCCAATCAGATTGCAGGGAATTTTAGTGTTAATTTTCGTCGAGTTTTCAAAATCTACAGTTTGTAGGCATCATGTGCCAAATTTTGCTCAAAATAAATCGAGGTGCAACACACATATGTTACTACATATCAATACTGAAGAATGCAGCATTCCCAAACCAATATTGAGTCTTCAAAAGTCTGTCCAATGCAGTGCGAAAGTCACGTGCGCAGCCAATTCAGTCCACATCCAAATCCCGCTATATATTCTAGACTAGTTCTCTCTTTCGTATCAGCACAAAACAAATGAACAGAAACAAATACAAAAATATCACAATATCACAGAATACACCTTTGAAAATGGCAACTTCACCTCCAGCCTCGCAAGACCAGCTAGATTCGACAAACATCACCAAACCAGACAATACTTCTCTCAAAATGTTTGAAGGCCTTCCTCACCTCTACATCTCCAAATTCCCAACCACGATACCGTCAGAAATCACGCACGTTCTCAACATGTGCACCCACAAACATCCCGAGGATGCAACAAGAACCTACCTCCACATCGCCTTGGATGACATCGACGATATGAAGCGTCACATCCAAGAACTTGTGGCGTTCATCGATTCTGCGATCAAGGGTGGTGGTATTGTCTTAGTGCATTGTGCTTTAGGACTAGTAATTAATTCTTTTTTCCATATCAAATAAATTCGTGCTGACATATTATAGAACCGCTCCGCAGCAGCGATCCTCTCGTATCTTTGCTCCCAGAAGCCAATAACATCCTTAGAAGCACTCGAATATCTAAAGGAGCGGAAACCGGACGTCAGGCAAGTTCTTCTTCTTTGCTTCATGGGAATAGATTTACTGACACTGAACGAAAGACCTTCTGCTCTTTTTCTTCAGCAAATCAATCAATACTATGGAAGGAAGGAGAAGAACGAGGCAGAAGACCCTATGGCCCGATTCCACAGGCGCTTACAGGAGAGGAAGGCAGGAATTTCGAGCCAAAGTCCAAGTCCGGCTACAACATGAGCGAAGTCAGAGCCTCAAGAACTCAAGAACTGGTACCTACACATCTTTTCTTTCTGCACGAGACATTAACTAACGTACATAGTTCAGAAGTGCCTGAAATAAGCACACGGAAAGAGAACCCGAAACGGAGATGGACAATAGAAGGACGAAATGGTAGGTATTTAATCCGATATTGTCCGACGAGAGCTCGACTGACATGAGTAAGAACAGAGTCCGAACTCTCCAGAATAATTCAAGAAAGGGATCGGAAAGTGGACCTGCAACAGAAGAAAAGTGGTGAAAGTATAAGTGACCACGCTATGGCATTTCTGGGTCTTGCTATGACTGGTGACATAAGAAATGACTACTTAATCAAAACCTCCTTCTTTCAGTCCAATGTCTGTGGCCAAACATGTTGGATGTGAATGCCCACCCAGTATATTCCAAATCAAAATTTGATGGTATGATCTGTGCTGCACATGATGGAGTCTAGCATCAATTGCCAGAATAAGGGCCAAGTGTGTACGCCGAATGTAAGACAAAACAATGCCTATCCGAAGAAAGCAGCAAAGGGCTTGTCCAAGAGATGCCACAGATGATGATCAGCTTTGGCACGCCGCTACCCAACAGGAATCAGACATAGTCTCAAACACTTCCACAGAAATCTTTTATTTCTGTGTCTACTACCTTCCTCTACACCCTCACCAAGCTCACGTCCCACCTCTTGAAACTTTTAGTCCACCTAGTATAATATACAGAAATCTCTGCTCGCTTCTCAACCGCCAAGTCACAGCTCACACTCCCGACTCATACTCTGCGATTTCTTCAAGCCATGGAGTCAACGCAAATGCGTCTTCCCACGCCCCCCATTCAGGTAGCTGAGAAAAGGGAAAAGAACGCCAATGCTAACCCAAAAATCCCAGCAAAAGGTTCGCTCGCGCGCTGTCAGAAAGACCCAGGATTTCCTCTTTATTTAGGTTTATGTCCTTCTGTAACAAAGGGAAAATGTCGCTGCAGGTATATCTCGAAAACATGGTCCCGTCGTCCTATCCCACCTTGTCCTACCCATCCCGCCCTAGAGTCTCCCTGACAAAGGAAAGAAGGTATAAAGTCCCATTGGTGGGTATATCAAGAGTCGTGTCATAAGGCAGACTGAATCTCAATGCCACTATCCGGATGTAAGACTTCTTCGGGATTGTCCTCTTCTCGGAACTTGATCTCGCCATCAACAGTTATGCCACCCTTGACCCACTCTTGATCAGCCACTTGTTGCATGGTCCATCGACTTCTTGCTCTTTTAAGAAGTCCTTCTGTGACCAACATTGCGCCTTCTAGGCCTCTCTCCCTGAACTTCTCGGGGTCACCCTCATGGTCGCCTTCTTCACCTGCGTACTCGATCCATCGCCATTCCACTCTGGCAATTCGGTGACTGGTACGGCTTCGTTGCTTGTGTCCTTCTGACATTCCTGGATTGGGATCGAACGGTAGCCTACTCTCGAGCAAAGCGTACAGGAGAACGCCGAGAGACCAAGCATCTGTTGCTCTTCCGTCATATGGCTGGCCCATGATGACTTCTGGAGCAGCATAGTCATCAGACCCACAACGAGTAGTTAGTTTCTCATCATCGGCAACACGCCTAGAAAGTCCCAAGTCTGTGAGCGTGATGATGGAATACGGAAACTTTGACCAGTCTTGTGGGCGAGCAAGCTCATGCTGGGGAAAGTTGACTAGGACATCTAGAAGGCAGGCAATCAGCACCACTCAATCTCAAATGGTCAAAAGACATACTCTCAAGCTTGATATCCCGGTGCACGATATGTCTATCGTGCAAATACTGGACAGCAGCCACCAACTCAGAGAACATCCTCCTCAAAAGTCCAGGAACCAATATATTACGATGCTCGCTTGCAACTTCGAATAAGTCTCCTCCAGGACAATAGCTGAGAACGAGAATAGCTCGAGTTTCTTCAATGTTCCATGCTTTCAGATGAACCAAAGAAGGATGGTGTATCGATTTCATGATCTCCAATTCTCGCTTCAGAGACATTTCTACTCGCTCCTCGGATGCTCCTCCTTTTGGTCCATGCTCACAAATCTTCACAGCTACCAGTTTCTTCCGGTCCATTTTCGTTTCAGGAACTGTCGTAGAAATGCCCTCCATTTGAGTCCCAAACACGTCATTCTCGTCTATCCGATTGTCTTCTTCTGGAACTTGACTCGTGGCTAGCATGACCTTGCTGAAAGTGCCTTGTCCCAATAGTTTCAACGCCGTCCAGCGTCTCAACTTAGAGTCATCTCGGGTATGTGCTGCGTAGTACTCATAACGTGGATTCTTGTGTGCTCGAGGAAGATTTACCATGGACGAGTCACTATCACTGCTTTCCCCGCCAGTTCTGCTCGATGGTGGTGTTGGTGGTCTAGGAACTGGTGCTAAGCCTCTCGATACTGCAAGATGTGGTTCCCTCCGCATATGCATGTCCACAGCTGTATTTGATTCAGGAGTTCCCTCGATGGGGGCGTGTGAGCCTGACACTGTGATATGCCTGTTCTTCGGTACCTGAACATTTTCTGGTATATACTCGCTCAGGCTTCTATTCCTGTGATGGCCATCCGCATTCTTCTCCTTGCTTGCTTGTATTAAGGCAGACTCGCTTGCGTTGGTGACTAGTCCATGATATGCTCGTCTTTTGACTTGATTTGCAATTGCTGAAGATATGGATTCGCCATTGGCCGTAACCAATGCCGACTCTGCGCTGATGGGTATCATGAGTTCTCGTGAATTTGGTCGTGATGCCAGCTTTCTCCAAGGTCCAGGTGAATCTCCAGACATCAGAGGGGAGGGTAGAGGTGTGACATCTGCCATAGCACTCAGCATAGGGGAAGAGAGCGCTGAGCTTGGGGCAGATCCAATTGCCGAGTTACTGCCTACACTGCTCGCGAAGACGTTTTTGACACTTGGGGTTCTCGCCAGAGGAATGTTCGTTTGTCTCGATTGCGGAATTGGAATTCGCGACGATTCACTCGAGCTCCGCGCCGTATTATTGGTGCTTGCTGCCGTGACTGTGCAGCCAGGGATGATATCGGTTTGTATCCGTAGACCTGCGCTCAATGGACTCGGACTGGCATTGTGGATATCTATAGGGAGGAGACGGGAGGTAGTATCGAGTGGGGTAAGAGGAGAATCTTTTCGTTCAGACGTGTTCGGAGGCGGAGAAGGAGCTATGGTGGTGGTCTGAAATATCGAGGCAGACTTTGGGGTCTGAGTTTCTGGGAAGGACAGTGGGATTGCTGTATTCTGCAGAGCGTGCTGGATGTTCAATGCAGCCGCAGCGAGATTCGGCGACGACGGGGACGCATGTTCTGTCAAGAGAGTATTCTCATCCTGTCGATGTCGCGGTGCTGGAGTTTTCGGATCTGTGTTGGACATCGCGGGGAATCAGCGATGATAAAAGAGCGTGGTGGAGCTCTCCTATCTTTGGAGGTATTGGAGGGTGTATGGCAGGTTGCCGTGCAATCTACCTCGACATGGTATCACGGAGGATGATTGGTGCAAGCTGACAGGCGCATGTGGTCGAGGAAGTGGGATTCGAGAGGAGAGATAACACGACGAGAAATGCGAGAGGAGTTGGGTGGATTGACTAGGGACTGGACTACGCAGGCAGGACTTGGACTGGCTCGAGTGTCTTGCTGCGGCGTCGATTAATAGTTCAGGCCCAAACCGGTTAGACACAGCATAATTGGAGAAGCTTAAATGGATGGCCAAGCACCGACATCTTCGAGCCCTATCAATAATTCTTACAAGAATAACCGCCTGCATACGGTGCAGTATCTGCATATTTCCCTCAACCTTTGGAAGCCGAAATATTATATCCCTCACATGTTCCTGAACTTCAACGACTTTTCGGGTACCTTGCGTCTGTTGTTCTGAATGGCCCTGAAACTGTCTTCTGGAATCTGGACGTCTCAGCCAGCCGCTGGAAATAGCTCGCGCTCCCAAGCTCCACCTCCCACGCGGCTCGAGGCTTGGGTTCCTTCAGCCCACTCTAGCCCAAGGCCTCGATTCGAGGAAAACTCGACACATCTATCACGGACTATGATGACAGCATGACAAGCTCTACGCAAGTTCGAGAATTGCTTCTCCTCAGCTCCTTTGGCATTATCTAAGCTGAGTGCTTTACCGCGATCCGGTGCCTGTGGGATCAAGCATTTGCGATTCATGTCAACACGGGTTTGTTGCGAAGCGTCAATTGGTTGCGATTCTATCCAATCACGCTTCATATGCGCAAAGGCAAAAGTCCCCGAGTGGAGGCTGAGAGCGCATCCTACAAAGGGGTATCACATGATGTTGACGATCACAAAGCAGATTTCATTCTGTTGCAACTTCTGCATGCACACTTTTGTTTTTTGCAACATCCCAGGGCTTTGCCATTACGGCTGTGAAATTATGTTCCAATAGATGGGGTATCCTGGCTGCTTTTGAGTTGTTATGGGGTAATTCAAGGGTTCACATAATGTTGTGTGCCCTATATTTCTTTTTACAACGTGGGCTCTTAGATGCACACGTTCATGGCTGACTTGTTTCAACAGAGGTGGGATTCCGGCTTACTTTTCCGTAGCAACGAGAAAGTAATGCCAGAAGCATCCGGACATGCACTGTACTTGTTGCCGTCGTTGCTGAGAGACATTACTGAACTGGAAGCTTATAAGAGGCGCTTATCTTGCTCTTCATTTGAAACTCTGTGGAATTTGCTAGTTCTTTGATCACGAAGGTGTACTTTTACTGCGAACAACATTAATTTTCTTATAATGCATGTTCGATTTCCCTAAAAAGTTTTCAGCAACCTGACACTCTTCTTGTAGCTCTAGTTGGGCATACAAGTAACATGAAAGTAACCCTGACCAGTATCAGCAGTTTCTTATGCAAGCTTGGGAAAGGGGAGTTATTGAACTACTTTGAATCTGGTAGGTAGTTGAGAACTTTTGGGAAATTAATGTTCGATGTTCACGCAGGACAATTGGTATATTTGGTACTATGAAAAGTCTTCACCAAAGAATCGGAGTCAAGTTACCCCTCGAACTCCGATCATTTTTAGCGTATGATAAAGTGGATCTTGTTCCCCGATCAAAGTCTCAGAGCGCTGCATCCATTTCACATATTGTCCTTGGTATTCGTTCCCCACAATCTTTGCTCGAGGCTTGTGCAACCAAGTGACCGAGATTCAAGATCAGAAGTCAAAGCAGTGACAGTCCAGACATTGGGCTTAGCGGATGGTTTCATTCCTTGAACCCAACTCATGTGCGATTCACCACGATTATTGCCATTCATGGCTTAGGATCTGCTCAGTACAGCGCATCTCTGCGTCTAGGTTCTAATTCATCATACAATCCCATCGTCTCTCCTCCACGACGTACTGCTTTCCACCAGCGACGCCTCGTTTCTTCTCTAGGAGTTCCTTTAGAGCCGCCAGGCACAATAGAGGGTCTTCATTTGTGAACTGATTTAGAATACCAGTTGTAATACTGGCTGTCTTACATCTGGGGAGCAGAATAACAAGTCAAGCAAGGCGCAAGTTATAATACGATCATTAACCACTTCGTGAAAAAGCCTCCAAATGTCTCTCAATAGTTCATGGAGCTGTAAGTAAAATTCATTGCTGTGAATATACCCCACACCGATACCAGCGCGAATGGCGCGGACAGCGCATATTGCGCAAGTGGCGCAAATCGCGCGAAATGTGCGAAATGCGGAGGCACCAACTTCGAAATGGTGTTTACAAAGTGATACAGAACTATCAGACTACCTGTTCCAATGCCGTATCATCGTCGATTGTAGTGGACTACGAAGAGCGTTCTTGTACTGGATATTGAGAATTATAAGCACGCGAAATGAAATGAGAATCCATTCAATCTCTATTCGAGAATCTAAGTCTAAGTCTAAGTCTATTCGAACCTCGTCTAACAACCCAAAGTCATATATCTATCTTACAACCTCGCCCTGAAAGCTTTATTCTCCTCCTTCAACGGCTCTCCTTCACTCGTTCCCACCTTATCATCAGTACTCTTCGCAGGACTTCCAGGGGTGCTCTTCTTCTTCGGCGCAGCATGATAACCACCCTTCTCGTTATCGGTATTGGTGATATTCCCATCAGCATCCCTCTGGATACCAAGCTCCACAAGCTTCGCAAACACCCTACTGAAGTCCTCAAAGAACCGCTCTTTGTCCCGAGCATACAATTCCACGTACTTCCTAAAGCTCTTATCTTGAGTGAGTGCGATGTCCGTTGGTAGCATCATGAGCTCCGTCTCCGAATCCTCGTCAAAGTTGACAAACTGCTCAATTCCACTTTTCAACGTCTTTTTCCTCCATTGCAGCGAGAGAAGAAGTCGGAAATACTGATTCGAAAACTGTGTAGGATTATTGACCCAAGCTCCTTCAAACCCTGATCGATCAGAATGGCACCTCCCTAGATTGTGTGCCCCAGAAAGCGCCACAATCTCCTGGTCATTGAATCCCATCCTATAGAAGATCCACCTCAGATGATCCGCGCCCTTCGCACCATCCGGCAACCTGCCTCGAGGCGGTAATTTACTGTCATCGACATAATCTGTTCGTCCGCCTTTCCAGGCTATGGTAGGGCCACCCATTTCTTTGATAGCCACGACGCCGGCGAGAGTCCAGAGGTCCGCGTACGTGATCCAGGAGTGCTTGTCTTTTACGGGCTCGAGGAAGACGCGTGCGTGTTGGAGACCTGCGTTCGCGGGGTCGCCACCTTCGGCTTCGTAGCGCATGCCAGCTCCGTTGGAGCCTCCTGTGTCGGTTTCGGCATCGAATGTGCCAGCTGAGTGCCTGGAGATGGGTTAGTATGCTATTCTGCCTTTATAACAGAGGACAAGAATGTGTGGATGTATAGAGAGGCGTGGACCTGAACTTACCAAGCAAGTCGAACAAGCACTGGACCTGCACTGCCATCATCGTATTCTGGTTGGTGCATCAATTCAGCAATATCCTTCCGGACAGCCTCGAAATCCCCCTTCTTGCTCATCCTGTCTATGGAATCTATACTCAAAGACCAAAGAAAGCGAGAGGCAAAAAAAAGTGAAATCAACTAGAAATGACATCGGAAGGAGAAAAATACATGCCGAGGCTTCGCGGCAAGCTTATCTTCTTACCGCGCGGGAGATAACGAAATATTGGAGCAAGAAGAGACATTTTGTGGGTCGTGTTGAGTCGCGATGATTCATGAGGCTCGTGAAAATCTGAAATTTGGTTGCTTTCGATAGGAAGCTAGTGAAAATGGGCCGAGGTTGTGCCTGCATTAGTGAGTGTTCGGTGATTGGATGAGCTTATTTCTCGAGGCGACCACATGGAAAAGGAGAACATCCATCTTTTGAGAAATATTCAAGAGAAATAGCTTTGGTTTCTGGAAGTTATCAGATAAGGAGGTTGGAAAACGCACAGCTACTAAGGTTATGCCGTCTCCTCTTTGCACTGTTATCGACCTCCTTCTCTCACACTCATGTCTCTTGCACATCCAGGAACCAGGAAGTATTCATCTACCATATGTTGTGTTCAAGTGGCTCTGAATATAGGCGATCCCCTCTGCACGATAAATGTCCGGGTCAATGTATGCGAGACCAGTCACATTCGCATCAAAAACGATGTTTCTTGGATCATCAAGCGTGTATTTCGGCCACTCGATACAGCCGTCTGCGAAAGTTCAGAAAGAACCAGGAAGTTAGGACGGACACTTACATCCAGCGTTATTTGGATTCAAATCCACAATAAAACTCGCCCACATCCTAGACATCATCTTCGCAACTTGCATGTACGTCTCCGGCTTATTCTCGAACGGATCTGAGGCTACAGAGTTGTTGTATCCGTTCCCATAGATGTTGTTGAACACGAAAGATACTTCTGTGAAGTGGGTTACTCCGATCGTGGCATCGAATCCGTTGGTGAAGACGTTGAAGAGATAGCTATATGCTGTTATGTTGTGGGCTGCCCAGCTCTGGGTGACGAGCCGTCTAGGTGCGTGTTGTCTCAGATCTCCGGTGTACGATGATGCTCGTTTCCACTGCGCACCGAGAGAGGCTTGAGATGGTGGTGGTCGACCGGCGAGTGTGCCCGGGATGCCGATGCTGGGTATATCGGGATACAGAGCTGCAATTGTAAGTCCTGTGGCATTGTCTGGTCCAGCTGACATGACATCTGCGAGGAATTCGTCTGTTGTGTTGATGCCTTTTGTGGCGAACGATGTGCCTTCATCGTGGTTTCGACCTGTCAGGAAGGGAACTTTGACGAATTTGCCGGTCAGAACTTGAGTCGTGCCAGACTCTTGCAGAAAGTCTCCATCGATTTGTGGTCCCCAAGACGCTCCTGTTGTGACTGAGCTATTCAGCACATTGCTGAGTACATCCGTCGGAAGCTTTCTCAAGCAGTCAAGCGAATCAGCTACTGAACTGCAGTTTGTCGCGTTTGTAATCTTGTCATAGTATGGTTGCCATTGTGCTGGAGATAAGTATTTGCTGGAACCTGTTGGCCCTCCAGACTCAGCTATTGCTCCTCTGAACAGCTTGTCGTCCCTTCCTCCGTATGCAATGAGTTGCATACCAACCCCACTTGCACCAGCACTTTCACCCCAGATTGTCACCTTCGTTGGATCGCCTCCGAAAGCAGCAATATTTTCTTGAATCCATTGTAGGGCCAAACGTTGGTCTCTCACGCCCATATTAGCGGACCCGGCGTCCATCACCTCTTGTCCAAAGAGGAACCCCCAAGCTTGGACACGGTAGTTGATGCTGACACCAATGAACTGCGAACGAGCATATACAGACTGCTGCACGATGAACGAGAGGTTATATCGTGGATCCGAATTTCCACCCTCTGTGTTTCCACCGCCATAGATCCAAACCCCAACAGGAAGATTGGCTGCTCCGCTAGGACGAATGACGTTCAGAGTCAAACAGTCTTCTGAGACATCATTTCCAAGGACCCAATCATCGCTACCATAACCGATACATTCTGGAGAATATGCTGTTGCGTTTCTGGTCTCCGAGAAAGAGGTGTTAAGTGATTGTGCTTGACGGAATCGTAGGTCTCCTGCTGGAGGTTGAGCGAATGGGATACCAAGGAAGAAGTCTTGATCATAAACATCGCTGTACACGCCGGAATAGCTGCCATTGAGAACTTTGGCTGTGGGAGCACTTTGGGCTACGACAGTGGGTATGAACAGACTTGAGGCAAAGCAGGCAGCTCTCAAATGAATTGAGAGAGAAAACATCTTGCGGTCTTCAAAACACTGACCTAAGAAGTTCAAGTCCAGGAACTTGAAAATCACACAAACAAAGACAGCTCTCTCGATTTAACCTCCAAGCATTGTGGAGAGCTATACCACAAGCAAACTGATCTTCAGTGTCCCCACTATCCACGAACATCAGGACCGGAAAGCTCTCCTCAGCACATCCAAAGGCAGTCTTGGCCTACATAAGAACAAAAGTTCATCTCAATTACAACCCCTCTCTCTGAAGGTTCAACGAGCAATTACAATCGGAAGACATCATCCGATATCTTGGCATGGATGAATAGGCCCGAGAAGTCGCCATAGTGTCGTCTGCATTTTAGCGAGCGACAATAGGGGAGGGAGAAAGTGGGGCATGGCGGGGTAAGAGTACATTGCGGGGAAATGAAAGTTTGCTGCGAGAACGTCACTTCTTGGGGCTCTAGCGAAATCAGTATCACGAGGACTAGGGTCGAGGGTGAGATGCTGCATTACTTGGTTGAGTTAAGCTACTCGGCGAATTTTTGAGTAGAGTTGGGTAGTTTCAAGTGAAAAGTTCTCTTCGACACAAGTGGTATCTTAATTCTAGACTCACTCTGTGGAAGTTTGCGTTTCATTTCTCACATCAAAAGCCTCTAGCCTTGTTTCTAGTATGGTTCTCATCAATGTCTAATCTTGTCTTGTCTTGTCTTGCTGTTTTTCAGTCTGCTCAAGACTGACTAACGTCGCGAGAAAGGGTTCGTTCCATGTGCAATGCTATTATCAAAACTCCCATAGTCCAACTCCCAGTTCATATCCAATTGTGTCAAATCAGGCTTATTGTAAACATTGATCTGCCATGCCATAACTCCTACTATTACTTCAAAAGTATTGTGCGCAACCAATACCACGTTTTGAGCTCGCTTAAAAAGTAAACAAACGTCCCAAAAATCCAATATAAAAAAATTCTTCGCAACCACTCAACTCAGAAAAAAAGAAAAGGATTAAGAAGCAAAAACTCGGACCTCACCACCGAAGTGGGGAGATCGTAGAAAACTTGCTCGGTGTCGGGTGCAGTTTTTAAAGTCGCGATTTTGGCGTGTTCTCGTTGTGGCGTGGCTAAGTCCATCTGGAAATCTGTCACTTGAGCTAACAAGATATTAGACAACCTTTGGTTTTCCGGACTTAGCGACATAAAAAATTCTTATTTTAATCTATAAGGCAAGCTTCGGATTAGCGAATCAGGTAGCCTTAGGAAGAGAGAGTGACGTCGGCACCGCAGCGTTGAAGATGTGCAAGACATCCTTAAGACGACGACGCGTATTCAGCTTCATCAAACTAAGAATATCGCCAATTACATGGCTATTTCATTTGATGCCTCGAGTCACATTTCTAATTGTTCAGTCGTCTAAGAGACGACAGTTCTGAACACAGAAATGGCGGGATTAGCACGATGCATTTTAAATATTAACTAGAAGTAGCGCATCGTGAGCAATATCAAGAAAGCTATAAACATTAATCTCTCAGATTACAGCAGCCAACAATGAGCCCTCGTCTATTCATCTACAACATAGCAGATTACATTCAACAGAGACTGCTAAGCTTTACGCAACAAACTTTGTCGCAGTACCATTCCCCTTGCCTGCCATACCCGCAGCCGAAGCAACGAATTGTGCAGCCTGACCCGCATTCATCGAGTACGTGAGATGCGGCTGTAGAATCTGGTCTCCATGCTGGCAGATGTTGTCTCCGTCGTGGCAGATAACCAAAGTCTTCGATGCTGGCACTGTACCGACTGCAGTACCGTTGTCTGGGTCACCGAAAATGAGGACTGAACTCTTGTAAGCTTTTGACATGATCGTGTTGATTACTGGAGGCATAATACCCGAGTTGATCTTTGCGGTCGTGGATGCGTCCATCATTTTCGCCGCGTTATGGACGAGTTGGCCTCCTTGACTATACATATGTTAGCCTTGATGCACTTTCATGATGGAAGGTGCTGTATACCTGTATCCACTCATTACAACTTTGGTATTGGGGCAAGTTGTCATAGCTTGAGTTACCAGCTGGGCCATCGTCTTGCTTCCATTTGCATCACCTCCAGCCAAGAATCCTGGAATATCTGCTGGATAGTCCACACCTTGGACAGCCAAGTTCTCAGTTCCTACTGATTGTGCAAGAGATGCGAAAAATGGTGGTCCAGAAAGTGTGCCGACGTTCCCTTGCTCTGTTGTGCCACGTGCAAAGATCACGGTCATTGCCTTGCAGCCAGTATCGTTCGTAAGTCCATTCTGCGTGGTTGACGTTCCAAGATCGCCCGTATTAGCGTCCGTACCAGCGGCGTTGAGAAATGGGAGGGAGATGAATATTATAGTTAATGGGAAAAGCATCTTGGATTATTGGGGCAAGAAAATGTTAAGACGAAGAAATTCAGATGACCACAGAACTAGAACGTTACAATCAACAGGAAATCCATCAGTTTATATGAGTTTCTCCAATGCCTTCGCTAATGTTACCAAACAGGCAATTGTGCTCAGCATTGTGTCTACTCGGACAAACCATAGTCCTCCTCGAGCAACTTGCCGAGGTAGAACTCAACGGATATGACTATTTGGTGAATCTAAAATTGCGATTGGACCAGAAGGAAACAAAACAGCAATCGAGCATAGCGATTGGAAAGATCTGGCACAACTTAAACGATGGTGTTCCCGGCCGTCTGATCTCCGAAACAAACTCGGGAGATGTGAGAAGTTTCCTCGGATCATTCTGAAGCGTGAAAAGGCCGAGCTACAAGTTAAGGCTTGAGGGAGAGAAGCTCTCGGATGCAAAGATTGTTCGACTAGCCAGTCAGAACTCTTGCGAGGTGTTTCGAGAGAGCTTTCCTTCGTCACAATAACGGTCGATGGGCATCTCAACCAGATCATCTCATCTTGATATTCTGATGAAAGATCGGGTCTTGATACCCTTTGAGAATCTCATCATAGTACGCATAGAAAGAGATTATTCCCGAATTCGAATGCGAGAAGATTCGTGATCGTAAAAGATATTTGTTCTGGCAGGACCGAGAAATTTGGCACTCTTCCCACTTAGGTAGGTAGCCGGAGCTCCCTTGACTGCAAGTCTCGGATCATGAACAGAGAAGAGGGAAGAAGAGATTTCTCTCATTACTGGTAAGAGGAGTATCTTTAGTTGCTCTTGTCGTGCTGCCCTTGTTGCCCTTCATTTGCCTTTTGTCTAGGACATCCCGTCAAGTTGATGGGATTGCCCAGCTTGGATTCGGTGAGAGTCCTGCATGGTGGCTTGGTCCACTCACCGAAGCGAGAGCAAGTGGCGCATGTTTCTTCTTTCTCCGCTGCGGATGATTTTTGTCACCATCCACATCTCCTGCACTGAACAACGTTGCCACTTTATCCAACTCTTCACCGTGGCCTATCAATCATTTTGGCCCCCGCCTCATATCGCGAGAATCGATCTGAAGTCGCACATTGTCAGACCGACAATGTCTTTGCGGACTGGCGCCTTGTCTGATTTCCTTCGCTCTCAAATCCCGGGACACGTCAGTGACGATCCATTCAAGGCTGCCAATGAGGCTGTGAAAGCTCCGGCACCTCAAGGCATAGACTCGGTCAGTAAAAGGTGACTTGTGCGGCTGAACACTGGCCTCGAAAGTCGCAATCACCGTCGAGTCACATTGCACAGCGCGGTCAGGGTGCGAAGATGGCATCGTCGCAAAGATTGGACGAGGCTTCCTCTGCCTGCATCTCATCGCATGCAAGCTGCAGAGTGGTCACCTCCAGGCGAATGGCTTCCTATAACCCCAGAACTTGTTGAGGCAACACGGTAAACACGGAGACGGTAAGAGGATCCAGATAGCGGTCGCCGCTCACATGTTCACTTCTGCCTGGGTATCCAATCGATAGCTGCATCGTGCATCGTTCAAGGATAGTCCTAATGTCCGACTCATCGCAAGGCTGTCTGCTCTTCACGAGACCAGATATAACCTGATCCTGTACCACGCACGGGTCAAGTGTTGTTGCGAAACTTCTGCTTCTGTTCTTTCTTGCTATCTCTCCTCAAAACGCCCGTTTCTCTTGCCATTAATTGTCCCTTTTAGTTATTCCTCGAGCTGCGAACATGTCTTCCGATTCAGAATCCTCCGATATCAGCAGAAGAAGGCATCGGCCCCCTCCGCCACCTCCTCCTCCGCTCTTTGGAGCTAAACCTAAGACGAAAAAGAAGAAGAAGCTACCTCCTCAAGAAACCATCAACAAGATATGGGAGAAGTTTTCTGTGCCCAAATTCAGCAAAGCGACTGTCATTTTGCCATTTGCTACCCCCACTACCAAGAGCTCCCCCGACCCCTCCACGAAAGAGGTACCCAAGCTCGAGCGAACCAATCTCCTCGTCTCCGAAGACTTCGAAAGAGCTGTACAAGAATGTCGAAAAAGAGTACAAAAGCTTATAAAGGAGTGTCGGCGAGTCAATATGCGATATCGAGACCCAGACTTCGATATCGATTGGGATCTGAAGTGGGAGAAGGGATATTGCCTCAACGGTCTTGGAGAGTGCAAATTCGATATCAATGGACGAGCATTCACGAATCCAACTTCGAATGTCCCCAAGTCTGTGAAGAGAGTACACGAAATATACGACAAGCCTACTTTCTTGAAGGACAAGATATCTCCTGCAGATGTCAAGCAAGGAAGCTTGGGAGACTGTTGGTTGATGGCTAGTCTCACCGCCTTGGCTAATATGGAAGTTGGGATTCAGAGGATATGTGTTGAATATGATACCAAAATCGGGATATACGGTTTCGTATTTCATCGCGACGGCGATTGGATAATATCCATAATTGATGACAAGCTGTATTTGAAGTCACCAGACTGGGATTCTCCATCTGTTCAACGCCATTTGCTGGAGCAAACCGACCGAGAAGATGTCGAGACCGAATATCGAAAAACATATCAAACCGGATCTCAGGCATTGTTCTTCGCTCAATGTAAAGACCAGAATGAGACATGGCTACCTCTTCTTGAGAAAGCTTACGCAAAGGCACATGGTGATTACGCTGCCTTGGGCGGCGGATGGATTGGCGAAGGAGTTGAAGATCTCACCGGCGGTGTTACTACGGAACTTTTGACGTCTGATATTCTGGACACTGAAAGTTTCTGGCACGATGAAATCATGAAAGTCAACAAGGAATTTCTGTTCGGCTGCTCTACTGGTCTTCTTGGTGGTGGCTACGGCAATCGAGATGGGATATCTGAGGGCCATGCGTATGTCATTATGGAAGCACGAGAAATCTCAACTGGTCAACGCTTACTCAAACTTCGTAATCCCTGGGGTAAAGGAAAGAAAGGGAATTGGGAAGGTCCTTGGTCTGATGGCAGCAAGGAATTCACGCCGGAGATTCAATTGGAATTAGACCACAAGTTTGGCTCCGATAGCGTGTTTTGGATCTCTTATGAGGATCTTCTTCGAAAATACCAGCATTTCGATCGCACGCGTCTCTTCATGGACTCTCCAGATTGGCGAATTACCCAGAATTGGATCTCTATAGAGGTACCCTGGAAAGCCGAATTCGAACAGAAGTTCCGCATCATCTTGACAAAAGAGTCACCTGTGGTCCTCGTTCTCAGTCAAATTGACGATCGTTATTTCAACGGCCTTCAGGGTCAATATAACTTCCGACTGCAATTTCGTCTACATGAAGTCGACTCACCAGACGAGAACGATTATATTGTCCGTAGCCATGGCAATTATCTAATGGAAAGAAGCGTTGTTGCTGAGCTGAAGAGCTTACCCGCAGGGACCTACTCTGTCTTCATTCAAATTGTTGCAGATCGTCACATTAGTTCACGGCAATCGGTAGAAGATGTCATTAAGTATCAAACTCGACGCAGGACCGACAATGAGAAACTGGCTCAAGTCGGCATGTCCTATGATCTGGCTCATAGCAAAGGTGCGGTGCATATGGAATCGAAAGTGGCACGTCGCAAGGCTCAAGAGAAGGCAAAGGCTCGTGAAGCCCGGATCGCTACTAGACGCAAGGCTTGGCAGAAGAGACATCTAAGCCGAGACATCTTGAAGAAGCAGGAGAAGAAAAACCGGGAAAAGCGGGAACGGAAAGAAGCAAAAGATGAGGCAGAGGCAAGAGAAGAAGAAGAGAACGAGCCAAAGGACCAAGCAGTTCAGACTGAGGACATCAAGGAGGAAGCTTCGACCAAAGAAGACAGAGGTATACAGACAGATGACCGAAGCACATCAAGTGCTGAATCTGAGCAAACAATTAAAGAGCCAGCCTCCGAAGCGGTGAACGACACCGACAAAGGTGTACAAACCGATGATATGTCAGTTACTGACGTTTCGCAATTTACGCCTGATACACCACGTGGTAGTTCGATCACAAATTCTCCACGCGAAGAAGTTATCATACTCGAAAGATCTGGTCCTCCACCTCCTCATGTCTACGTACAGGAGCGGAAGCATTCACCTCAACGCCAGCAATACATCACTTCAGATGGAGAATCCAGTGCTAGCCCTATATCCGACTTCGATGATATGTATTCTGACGACGATCCTACCTTGCGACCACGACCAAGTCCGAATACGGGAAGCACACCTGCCCCGGCTAAGTCCAAAGATAAAGAAGAAGAGGAAGATGACGAGCCTGATCCATGGAATGCGGTCTGTATTGTTGGCTTTAGGGTGTATAGCAAAGATGAAGGCCTCTGTCTGAAAATCTACGACGAAGATGAAGAGGAGGAAGTTAAAGAGGCTGAGATTCCGCCAAAGGACGACGATGGCACTGACGCAGATGTTGAAGATGAGGTGTCGAAGGAAGACGAGAAGAAGGATGTTAAAAAGGAGGATGGACAATTTGTTGGTAGTGGCGAAGCGGAATTGCCTCTCAAATCCGACGAGACCGACGAATTGATTTTGGTTGATGAGGAAAAGAAGGCAATGGCTCTTGGTACGGAGATTTCGGAAAGTAAACCCAGCGAGACTGCTGGAGAACAGACGGTGGTATCAAGCTCTGGAAAACCTTCGACGAAGGATGAAGAGGGCAAAATACAACAATGAGCGATTTATTTTGGTTTTCATCAAAGGGGCACTTATTCTACTCACTTATGGCTGGCGTATACTCTTCTCACTTAGTGACTTAATGAGGTTATGAGGTTGTGATAGGTCAGTGTGTATGGTAGCAGGACATGAGTACATGAGTTCACTTCCAGAATAGCCCCTGGTGGGAAATTGATATACATATCATATGCTTAATCTTAATATTTGAGAAGAAGTGAGACGAGGGCTTGAAAATGGCCTCCTAGGATAAAACTAGTTCTTCGTCAAATTCCTTACCCATTTGAAAAACTACTTATTAGGTAGTATCTAGACGACTGACGACTGAACTGAGCAGATATATTAGCGGTAGGGTCAGCTTCCAACCCCTGTCTTCACCGCCCACTCAACCGAGAAGTGACAAGCTCGGCTCGGCATCTTTTTCTGCCCCGCCATCATTCCACATCGCGTCATCCCACTTCATCCCAATTGCAATCCAAACCAGCTTCTTCCTTTTATATACTTCCACCTCTCCTCGGCATATCGCATCGCGACAAGAAACACCAAAAAATGCTCCTCCTAGGCCTAACCGGCTCCATTGCCACTGGCAAATCAACTGTGTCCTCCATCCTCTCCTCACCCCCATACTCCCTCCCCATAATCGACGCCGACAAACTCGCCCGTCGAGTCGTCGAACCAGGTACACCTGGCTACGCGAAAATCGTCGCACACTTCTCTTCCACGACTCCGGATCTGCTGCTCCCGTTCCCCGATGATCCAGCGTACGATCGCTCCAAAGGCGCGCCATTGAACAGACCGGCGTTAGGCAGGAGAGTATTTGGGGATAGTGAGGAAAGGAAGAGGGATCGCGGGGTCTTGAATGGGATTGTGCATCCGGCGGTGAGGAAGGAGATGTATATTGCGTTGCTGAAGTGCTATTTGAAAGGTCATTGGGCAGTGGTGCTGGATATCCCGTTGCTATTTGAGAGTAAGCTGGATGTGTTGTGTGGGACGGTGATGGTGGTTGCGGTGCGGGATAAAGAGGTGCAGATGCGGAGGTTGATGGATCGGGACGCGCATTTAACGAGGGAGGATGCGGAAAACAGGGTGGGGAGTCAGGGGGATGTGAGGGAGAAGGCTAGGAGGTGTGAGGGGCGGGGGGAGGGAAGGGGAGTGGTGGTTTGGAATGATGGAGATAGAGAGGAGCTGAGGAGGGAGATCGATAGGGTTATGAGTGTTGTGAAGGAGAGGAGTCCGAGGTGGTGGGCTTGGCTGTTATTGCTTTGTCCGCCGCTTGCTGGGATGATTGGGGTGTGGACCTACTTGAGGAATACAGTCATAAATAAGAGATGGATAGACGAGGAGCTTAAGGCGAAGGCGAAGCTCTGAGTTCAGAAGCGGTTGAGTTGTCGATAGGAAAGAAGAGCTTGATATCTTGGATGTCTTCATGTTTGGATAAGATATATGTAAGAGGGTCCGTGGTAGCATAGCGTACGGTAGGCTTACCGTTGGGAGGCAGGATTCGGGCATCTTCTCGTCTCTGCACTTTACACTCTGGGTAAATATGGAGAGGCAATTGTGGCATGTGGAACATATTTTTCGGCGTCGCAAACAGAGTCACAAGCATATTTGGTCGCGCAAGAAGTCTCAAGAAGGCCCGCACTTTCTACTTCTGAAATTGCTATGATGGAAAATTGCGTATTTCCAAGATAGCGCAAGAGTCTTTTCACTTCGCACCTGACTTGTGGAATAAGTGGCCCAGCTTTCTATGAAAGAATTTAGCAAGCTTCAAGAGTCTACACAACGAATTGACCAAATGGGTATACTAGGCGCAGACACACTGCTTCAAAGTCAGAGCTCTCGACTGCCAAGATTCTAGAAGACCTTTTGCTCTTAGCCAACCTACATTTATCTGAGCCACTTACAAAGACATCGAATGAATAACTAACTTGAGGTCATAGTCAAAATATCTTCCAACGAGGCAGTAAAACTGTCTCCTAATGTAAACTAGCAGCAGAATACGCAAAGGTGACCCACGTACAGATGGTTCAGTCTTCAAATCGCCATTCTCAATCCCTTCAATGACGCGGGACTAAGGAAACAGACGCCAATTCATGAGTAACTTGACACAGAACAATATGTTGACAATGCGGCAGACCTTGCGGCTTTACTTACTACTCCGATTTAAATTGCTTTAAGCGTGAGAATAAGAGAATCAAATACTAGAATGACACTAAGACAAAAGAACAATGCCTCGAAGACGAAACTACGTAGTGAAAGCGCAACTACGTAGCTCGAAACTTCCTCGTCCCCCACCCAAGTACCCATCTACCCGTCTTATAACTTTAAACAAGCATTTCCATCCCATAAGCTCACATGGCAGAATGGTTAGGCAGCCATCTCAGGACAATTGTGATGCTAAGAGGAGGAATAGGGATAAAATCGCCTGGCCCGCATACGAACGAACGATCGCGACTTCAAAAACTGCACCCGACAACGAGCAAGTTTTCTACGATCTCCCCACTTCGGTGGTGAGGTCCGAGTTTTTGCTTCGCTTGTCTTTTTGTTCCGTCTTGGTGTAAAGAGGAAGATTTTTATTTTTTTATTTTTTTATTTTGGATAGGAGCAGACTTGTTTGTTTACAAGCGAGGCTCAAGCGAGGATGAAGCTTTTTATGAGATCTTGTTTTCATTTCTTGTTTGATATAGATCCGAGGGGGATGATACACTCTGAAGGTGGGAAGAGGGAGGTAATAAAGATTTGTCCCGTGTTGATCTTGTACTTTCCCAAAGGTTGTACTCGATCTTGTTCAAAAGCCGTAGACGAGCGTTCACTCGTAATATTCATGAAGATGACACTAAGATGGAGAGTAAGCTAGTCCACTTGTTTGGAAGTTGTAAAAGTTCATGGATCTATGGAAGTTAAAGTGTGAACTACCACTTCTTGAATCATTTTGATGCCACAAATTCTCAGATTTTCATCAACACGCAAGATCACCAAGACATATCCACTATCTTCGAGACATGCATGAAGTATCTTGATGAAAGAAGATACATCGCGCTGTACCCTCCGTTCAACTCATGGCCGCTGCTTCACTCTGGAACGTGAAGCTTTTCTCGTGCAAGTCGTTGATTTGCCATGGTCTCGAGTTATCTCATGGACAATACAGCACACCTCATCAACCACGTCCAGATTGATCTAACAACGCTTCTCCATTAGAATTCATTCAATACTCAAGCCCGCAAAGAGATGTCCCGTCCTGAAACTTTTTGACCTTGTCTGATACCGGTGGGTCATCTAGCATCGTGTCATCTAGCAACGAATTCTCGTTGCTCTGAGAGCGTGAAGTGGTACCTATTTGAACAGCTACATAGGAAACAAGGCAGCTTCAAGATGAAAACAATCTATCTTAGATGACCGACCATTCACAGTCCCCGTGGCAACGAGGCTGTTGTCGAAGGACTGGAACAGTGTCTAGAACGATCTCATATCTCAATTTGAAGATCGAGACATTCAAGATTATTGCCCCACGTGTATTCTCCGAGATCTAAATGCTAAAATCAACGACATTCCTTGAACTTCATGTAACGGCTGAATACTTCCACCAGATGCACGACATTGTCGTTCTAACTGCCTTGTGCTCTATTCTCACGCCCCATATATCAGATAGCTTAATCCCATAACAAGCTCACTTAAGCATAACTAAGCACAACTTCATCTTAAGCGAATGAGCGGTGAAAGAAGCTCCAGGATCGCATTTATCAAAGCGATGGACAAAACAAATTCCAGCGTTGGCAGTGTTGCCAGGCATCACACATTATGCCTTCCCAACGGCAAACACGGAACCACTTTGTTGTCGCTTTCTATTTTCGGACCTCTGAGCGGGATATGCGGCACGGTCAATGACGTCCGCACTCGCGATGAACTTGTGCTGGTGGAGCAGCTTCCAGATCCGTCACCGTGGTAGGTCGCCTTATGATCTGGCATCGTGGCTGATATCATGATTTATGCGATGAGGGGTGGAAAGCAAGGTGTGCTGGCCTCACAACAAGCTTACTTACTCTGGTGGGGTTGTGGCGGGGGTCGAGCTCACTCTGAGCTCATCCTAAGCTCATGGTGAGCACGGGGATCCGTCGCTCTTGTAAGATTTGCCCCCCTCCAGCGCTGCAACAGCGCATGGGGAATCCCGAGCAGGCAGGCAGGCAGGCTTTGGTTGGGGAGGGAACCCGGCTCACAACGTTCTCCACTGAACAGGCTTCGAGATGCCCGTGGAAACGTGCGGTACCCCTCCCTAGGGAGTAGGATCGCTAAGGTTTCGGGGCTTGAAATTTTAAAATTTGCGCTTACATCGCTAGAGCTACAGGCTTTCCTGTCGCCAGGTTTTCGGGTTGGTTTAAGGTTACGAGTTGGGTGGGCAGTGAAGAGATCTGTGAGGAATCCTTTTCCAAGATTTGAGATGCTCTTAATATAGCGCTATCATTTCATTGATAGAGTTTACGAGCCGTGCTTCTGTGGAAGGCCTCGTCGGAAGTCTGTATGTTCTCCTGAGGCGATGCTGGGAAGGATTTCCGAGTAGGGCTGAAAGCCTGAACATCAGATTCACATGTGCTCTCGTGGTTTGGTTTGACATTGCGATATCGTTTCCATTGAGACAGTTTTCTAGATGTCAGTGACTTTATGATGTGTATTGAGAGAATATGAGGTTTATTGATTTTTAGAAAATTAATGACAACTCAAATGCTCTCAAATTCTCTCATTCGAGACATACGGATTCTTATATATATCCAATGAAGCTCCCCATGAGAATTGACTGTACCCGAATGACTATTGAAAATGGTTATCACGACTTCCGAGCACCATGAGTGAAAAGAGCACTGTGAAGATGTTCGACCACACTCTACTCAACGAGTTTAGCGAGACCCCTGAGTTTTGGCGATCGAAGAATATACGCACCTAAATATGGGAAGACGAAGAGTTTGTTTTCAAGAACATGCAAAAAATCACTACTTCCACAATGATCTTGGATTTTGAGATGGTGTTTTGAACAACAAAAATTTTCATTCTAGATTACTTATGAAATATTTTAAAGACGCTCAGCCAAAATGATAGATAAGTACGCCTCGATCAGAAGTGGAAGACCGCCAGATATGCTCATGCTAGAACCCCACCCGATGTTACAATACCCGCAAGCTGATGCCACTGAAATAATTAAACCAGATAATGAAAGATAGCGGACCTGAAGGCTGCCGGAAGTACCCGCAAGAAGCAAAAATGAGAGACATTGGCAGCCTCGATCAAGTCTTATCTACACGAAAAGACCTCGCCACATAAAGAAAGAAGGTGGTATTTCCAGTATTCCAAACGCCACGTGAATGTTACTGTTCTGACAAGCTGAAAGCAAGTAGCCGTGTTGCACCGATACATGCGTCGCGCGCCGCCTTCATGTCGTGGCACCCAATAATCTATTATTGGTTTCTAACCTTGGACGACGACGATAAAAGTAACGACAACGAAACTCAAGCCTATCTTCACCGCATTGCTGGCTGCAGCGCCTGCATGCGTCGAGGTTGAAATCGCCCCTGAGGTGGTGGTTCCAGTCTGCTCAGCAACTTTGACGCCATAGGAAGTTCCCGTGATAACTGTTCCAGACGACGTGGTCGTAAAGGTGCTTGTCGCTGTGGTACTGGCTGTGCACGCGGTCCATGTGGTCCAAGGAGCACCTGTGGACCATGTTCCCGAAGTCCAACCCGTCCAGCTATCGGGTGGGCAAGCATTTCCGTCCCACCAGGCGCTCCAAGGTCCCGCGGTCCATGCTCCCGAAGAGCCCCATGGTCCCCAATTTCCGCCAAATGGGCCATAGCCAGAAGCTCCGCTCCCCCACGCAGCAGACCATGGTCCACCGCTCCAAGCTGAGTTGCTGGTGGCACTGAAGGTGGCCTCGGGCGCCGCAGTTACCGTGACGGCGACATCAGCGCAGAGTTGATCAATATTTTGATAGATAGCTGAAAAAGTCAGAAGTAGCTCAAGAAGTCTGGAGTGTCACAGTACGTACTCTCTTTGTCGGAGGTTGAACAGCTGGATGAGTCGATGCACGTGTTGGCATTGTTGAGCGCCGTGGTATCTTTGCAGAAACAAGATCCATCTCCAGCACAGCTGCTGCTGGTGAACGTGCTCATGCATGAATTCTGTTCATCACATACATCTGTCAGTACTTAATTTTTGTGAACACTAGACGGGACACCACATACAGCGCAAGAAGGCCAGTTTCCCCAGCCTCCACCGAATCCAGGGCCCCAAGCAAAGGTTCCCGTGGAGGAGGCTAGCACGAGAAGTGATGCAAGTGAAGACTTCATGATGCAGATTGTTGCTCGTAGTGGGGTAGCTTTGTGACGGCGTCAATATCAAAAGGAGAATATCCTGATTGAGAAGCTCCCAAAGAAGGGTGTTCACCGCATGGTAATATACTCAGTTGACCTTCTCCAGCCTCTCCCGGACACTGACGACGCGCGGCTTGCGGCTCCTGCGTTGTCTGTCTAGAGTATTGGTAACGCTCGCATCATCAACAATGTTTGCAGTAAGGCGATGCATTGAGAGTGGGCGATCCCGGTACCAGCACGGCACTCGGGAGAATGTGCAAAGGGACGCTCGGCTCCAATTGAACGGACTCAACGAACATCATCATGCATCGCGAATCCTGTCCGGTCAAGAGTATCGCGTTTCAGGGTGTCTCTAGTGAGGGCCGTTTCCGGGTGGAATTGCTCGATTACTTTTCTCGGTGAGGGTTGTCGATTTAGCCAAGCCACTTCCGATCAGGTCACTTCAGCCAAGTCGAAAGCCCCGAATCGTGCATCACCGAGACGTGCAGATCCAGGGTCCCTGATTGACTTCACGACCGAGCGCTGCAGAACGCCCCTGGCTGCACACGAAATCCTGAGGTCGGGGCCGTCAGCAAATGACAACGGTTTTCTAGCGACGGATCAGCGCTAGAGCGGCTGAGAAAGTCTCCTGGGGAGGATGCGTGCTGGAAGGGGCAATTGCCTGGGTACTTGGGGAGATTTTTCTTTTTCACGTTACCCGTTCGCTGCTTCGCATAAGCCTTGTCTGGGGAGGATGCAGGCTATATTGGTCTATCCGCTCTGTGTATGGTTGAATCTCAGCTGAGGTGCTGGTCCTGGATCTTGGAGCTCGTATCTAGCACAAGCTCCTCCTCCGCTCGTCCTCCAAGTGGTGGAATGTGGTCCAAGTCATGATGCCAACACTCACATCTGTGTTCAATAGTCAGATGAAAGAAAGCCACGGCCACGGGAAAACCTAGCACCGCCCAAAAGAAAACTGATGAGAGATTGGAGCCCTCTCCGAAGAATGACGAGGGTAGCATCTGATAAAGAGCAGCAGGCCCAGGTCAGCAAGAGGCAATTCGAGGCAGTTGTGTGCACTTTTCCTTGAGCATCTTTGAGCATCTAATCATTACTTAATCCATAATTGTTGAACTCGGCTCAACATGCTCTCGTTTAAGACCTTTCCTTTGCTCTTGAGTCTGTTACCAGCCACCTTGGCTGCAACGGTGACATATAATTGGAGCGTTGACTTCGTCAACGCCGCCCCAGACAACTTCACTCGCCAGGTAATTGGGATAAATGGGTATGTTCAAATACCGTCCCCGTGCAACTACGGTCACGTACAGGCATTGATATTGACTGCCGCAGGAAATGGCCATGTCCCGCAATCGAAGCGAATGTGGGCGACCAAGTTGTGGTTGTCCTAACCAATAATTTGGGCACTCAGTCGACGGGTCTGCATTTCCATGGCTTGAGTCAATTCGGCACCCAAGTAATGGACGGTCCTACTGGAGTCACGCAATGTCCCATCCAGCCCGGAGCAACCTTCACATACAGCTTCACTGTAAATTGTTCCAGAAAGAGTCTTTCCCAAAGCAAAGTTCTAACCAGCTTGATTAGATCGATTCGCCAGGAACTTATTGGTATCATTCCCATAATATGGGACAGTATCCCGATGGGTTGAGAGGTGCGTGACTGGCCATCTCGTGACTTGTGACAAGCATCCATATTGACTTACGCAGGTCCTCTGATTATCCATGATCCCAATGATCCCTATGCTGGGGACTATGACGAGGAATTTGTTCTCACCGTGGGAGATTGGTACCACACACCAGTGCCAACGTTGATTGATCAAATGTTGACCACTTCAAACACTCATTTTCTTCCGCCCTTTCCTGATGCTATTGTGGTCAACGACTCAAGCTCTGCCACGCTTAATTTCCAGGCGGGAAAGACTTACAAAGTCAGAATTATCAGTCTGGCAGCTTTCGCTGCCGTCATGCTTCAATTTGACTCCCATACCATGAGGGTTATTGAGATCGATGGCTCCTACGTGCAAGAGCATGACGCGTACCAGATCCGTGTTGCGCCCGCCCAAAGATACACTGTACTTCTTAATGCACAAACTTCCGTCAGAAGAAACTATGCGTTCTTGGCGTCACTTGACATGAACCGGGATTATTCTACGGGGGGAGCAACCAACATCTGGCCATTCAACATAAGCGGCACGATCCTGTACGATGCTACAAAGGGCCCAGCTCCCGCATTCGTCGTGCCCAAATGGTCGCCTCAGGATGACGCCACTCTCGTGGCATTGGATAATCAGCCACTCCTTGGCGAGCCAAACGTGGTTGATGCCGACATTACATTGGACTTCAATTTCGGATTTGATGTTAATGGAATACCCAGGTGAGTTCCCCATCAACCAGCATGTTTATCTCGCGAACTGACGAATATAAAGAGCGTTCCTCAACAACAAAACCTATATTCCACAGAAAGTGCCATCCTTGTATACTGCATACACTACAGGGAGCTCAAATAGCAATCCTGTAATCTATGGAGACGTCAATCCCTTCGTGGTCAATAAAGGCGATATTGTGCAGATCGTTCTAAACAATCTTGATGCCGCAATCCACCCGTTCCATCTGCACGGTCATCAATTCCAAGTCTGCCAGCGGCCCGCAAGTGGCAAGGGACTGTACACAGGGCAGGGCAGAAACTTCCCCGCCGTACCTCCGAAAAGAGACACCATCGCAGTCAATGCTGATAGCTATGTTGTGATCCGCTTCCAGGCCAACAATCCAGGTGTTTGGTTGTTCCATTGCCATATCGAATGGCATGTCATCATGGGCCTCTCGGCAACCATCATCGAGGCTCCCACAGAGCTTGTTGGGCTGCCGGTTCCAGCGGACCATTTGGCGGTTTGCAAAGCACAAGGAATCCCAACTGCTGGTAACGCTGCTGGAAACACCCAGAATTACACGGACCTCACGGGTGCTAACACCGTGCCACCGTTCCCAGACAATGGGTAAGAAATCCCCAAGATGCGTCTTTGTGGCTTTGACTGACTCGAGAACCAGAGCGCTCTATCCCAGACAGTTGCCTCAGATTGGTGCAATGAGACGTGAGAAGCGCACTGCACTGGCCAGACGGGCTGCAGAATGGGCTCAAGATGGCTATGGTGTATGAGGTCTCACACTGATTTAATTCTGGTCGCGAAAGGCAAAAAGACTCCAGAGGGAGTGTATTTCTTCATTCCTAACATCGATACATAATAATGACCTGGCATGCAACGATCAGCATTTCGTCTTTTGAGCGACGTTTTGGAAAGCATGTGGGATACCGAAGATTGGAAACAGGGAGTTTGCTGGATTTCCTTGATTCTCGAATAGTTAGCAGTCATTACCCCGCTGTATGGATCATATTCCTGTCCATGTTGCCACCTCTACCTTTGATCATCGTTTGCTCGTGGTTGTTGATGATGATCTATTATATCTTCGTTGATCAAATGTCGTCGGTCGTCGTTCTCAAAACTAAATGGTAGTCCGCGTCTAACTCTTTCTTGATTAGCGGCGGAGAATAGTAGCTTAACCTTAACCTTAGCGTATTTTTCAAAATTGAGGCAAATCGTGAGACGAACCTTCACCGTGCCTCACGGACACATCACTCTCCCATCGAACATATTGTGTCTGTCATCGATTTTGTCATCAAGTTCGCAATCTTGCAATCTTCACGTGAATCCGTGCCAGCAAAGCGTGCGCCTAAATTTATGAGATGGCGAGAATGCGACGGCGAAAAAACAGCATGCACGTCGAATTTGTACTCGGGGAGTGTGAAATGTCAAATTAGGTTCGAAGATGCCTGGTCAGAGACATTCTCTCATATAAAGCACTTTCACCATATCTATGTTTACTTCTTCTGCAGATCCTTTTCGTTGCTGACGAATTTTTGAAGTTCTGGTTGATCGTCAATGCGCGTTTCTTGTTTCACTTCTTCCCGTTCTCTGCTCACGAACGACCAGACCACGACTTGCCCAAAACGATATGGACTGGAAGTGTCATATCCACGTCGCCTTCACATGCGCGCAGTATATCTCAGAAATTATCAGAGGCTTGCGGACAAGGGGTTGGGGCTCGTCTGAAAGTGTTGGTGCGGCCCGCGGCCTAAAAGCCTCTCCACCGGAGTCCAATCCCCATACTCCATACGGGCAGGACAAGTACACAGTCATGATCTCAGCTTTCTAAGAGGGTCTGAAAATGGATTTCTAAGACTAATGATACGTCTCTCTATTATCGTATGTTGCGGAAAAAAGCAGTCAGAGAGGCAGTGCCGAGGTCTTTTCGTGGGGATGTCCGCCGGACAAGATGACATGAGCCTAACACGGTCCACGGATCGCAAGCCCAGCGGGCTACATCCATAGCTGCGCCGAGCAGTAGTGAGCTTCAACAGCCTGGCATTAGGTGAGCTGGTTTCATTATACTGTAAGAATTACCATCGGAGCCACCCTTCGGGTCAAAGGATGCGAGCCCACTCAATACGAGACTTTGAACCCAAGCATCGATGTACCAACCATCCCTCACGAGTAGTGATCTCGCCATAAGCGGCTCGGTTATCGATGTCCGAAAAAAGATTGAACGGACACTGCCTTCGACGGAGTCTCGAACTAGGTAAGACAATCTGTCATATCAGGGTGCTCAAGCACTATAGGTACCAGCTGCTGTCTCAAAGAACTGACCAGAAGCACCAACAACAGTGCAATGGTATCTGAGAACGTCTCATCATCTTCGACTTTGTTTCAACATCCCGCTCGCTCATTTCATTGATATAGACTTGGAGGGACGTCGAAGAGCTTGTGGGCTGCTCTACTAAGGAGAGCATAGCTCAGCTCCACGATGGCGGAAAAGATGGCATTTCTCCTTTTTGGAGACCAGACACTGGATATTCATGGATTTCTGGCAGACTTCTTCAAGTCTGGAAATCCTAGTATATTGACACAATCGTTCCTGGATAGGGTGGGATCCGCATTGAGAGCTGAGGTGGATCAATTGTCGGTCCTTGAACGACGAAGAGTCCCTCATTTCTCCAGCATCAAAGAATTGAACGACAGATATCATGCAAGAGATATCAAGAACGCTGCTGTGGATAGCGCGTTGCTGTGCATCACACAATTGGCACATTATATTGAGTAAGTCAGACCTCACTTTTCTGAGAATGAAGCGACTAACCCTGCAATCAAAGCCGCGCCGAGAAGATGCATGAAGATACAACAAAACCCGCAGAGACCTTCTTGGTCGGCCTGTGTACAGGTCTCTTCGCTGCTGCTGCGATTTCTTCAGCGCCATCTCTCTCTGGGCTTGTTCCAGTTGCGGTGCAAGTTGTCCTCATGGCATTCCGGACTGGAGCACATGTTGCTGCATTGGCAGATCGTCTCCAAGGAAACACAGAAGCCTCAGAGAGCTGGACCTATGTTCTACCTGCTTTGGAAGAAGCAGAAACACGCTCAATTCTCAAAGATTTTCACGCCGAGAACGTAAGTTTGATCACTCTATCATCTTGACACACGTACTTACTTCCTACAGAGCATTCCATTGGCGAGCCAAGCCTACGTGAGTGCCGTCACCGCTACTAGTATCGCTATCAGTGGACCACCTGCGACCCTGAAGACACTCTCCGCCGCTGATGTCTTCGACACCAAACCCATGTCTATTCCGGTACATGGACCATATCATGCACCACATCTTTTCTCAAACTTCAACGCCGAGAAAATCTTACGTCTGAGCAGCTCGCCAGTGCAAAGAGTGCTTAGCAACTGCGTACCTCGCTATCCCGTGTTGTCTTGCGCGACGGGCACGTGGTACTCCGAACGGACCTCCATCTCGCTTATTCAAGCAATTGTCCGAGACATTTTGACAGACCGACTTGACTTCCAGAAGGTTGTTCATGCATGTGTCGTCAAGGCACAAGAATACAAGGGCGAGAAGTGCCTTGTCATACCCTATGGTCAGTGACATCGTCGATTACAAATACAAATTACTGATGAAGACCAGGCCCCACAAAAGCAGCAAGCACCCTGGCGTCGATGCTCAAAGCCCAGACTGATCTTGAGATCATTCTTCGACGACCACTAACAGCCGCAAAGCAAGACAACTCGTCGCCGAAGAGCGAGCCCAATGGACCCGTTAAGCTGGCAATTGTCGGCATGGCCGGTCGATTTCCTGACGCTGCAAGCCACGAGAAGCTATGGGAACTGCTTGAGAAGGGACTCGACGTTCATCGCGTGGTTCCAAAGGACCGGTTTAACGCTGAAACACATGTCGACGCTAACGGCAAGGTTAAAAACACTAGCCACACACCTTATGGATGCTGGATTGAGAACCCAGGTCTTTTCGATCCTCGATTCTTCAACATGTCTCCTCGTGAGGCATTCCAAACAGATCCCATGCAAAGAATGGCTTTATCAACTGCCTACGAGGCCCTTGAGATGTCTGGATACGTTCCAAACCGGACGCGCTCAACGCAGCTTGATCGCATCGGTACATTCTATGGACAGACTAGTGACGACTGGCGAGAAATTAATGCGGCTCAAGAAGTCGACACATATTTCATCACCGGTGGTGTGAGAGCCTTCGGACCAGGGCGAATCAATTATCATTTCGGGTTCTCTGGACCTTCTTTTAACATCGACACTGCTTGTTCATCGAGTGCTGCCGCAATGCAACTAGCCTGCACATCCCTATGGGCTGGAGACTGTGACACAGCCATCGTTGGTGGTCTCTCGTGTATGACCAACTCGGATATTTTTGCAGGTCTTAGTCGAGGCCAGTTTTTGTCGAAGACAGGACCTTGTGCTACATTTGACAACGACGCAGACGGATACTGCCGAGCAGATGGTGTAGGAACAGTCATTGTCAAGAGACTTGACGATGCTTTGGCCGAGTAAGTTCTCCTTCATCATGGATGCGACCACGTGCTTTATTGACAACCTACAGGAAGGATAATGTTCTCGCTGTCATCCTCGCAACTGCTACAAATCACTCTGCGGATGCTATCTCGATCACCCATCCTCACGGAGGAACTCAAGAGATCCTCTACAAGTCCATTCTCGAGAAGGCTGGTGTTGACGCGCTCGATATTGACTACGTTGAGATGCACGGAACTGGTACGCAAGCAGGTGACGGCACTGAGATGAAGTCTGTCACCAATGTCTTTGCTCCTGCCGACCGCAAGAGGACTGCTGAACAACCGTTGTTCCTCGGTGCCGTAAAGGCCAACGTTGGACACGGTGAAGCTGCATCAGGTGTCACAGCCTTGATCAAGGTCTTAATGATGTTGAAGAACAATGCCATTCCTCCACATGTTGGAATTAAGAAGACCATCAACAAGGGCTTCCCCAAAGATCTTGCGGAGCGCAATGTTCACATTGCATTCCATAAGACTCCACTTCGAAAGAGAGCTGGCACCCCTCGACGCATCTTTGTCAATAACTTCAGTGCCGCCGGTGGAAACACTGGACTTCTATTGGAAGAAGGCCCAGCTCACCTCAGAAACGTCATTGATCCTCGATCAACCCATATCATCACCGTTACTGCCAAGTCAAAGTCTGCGATGATCAGAAATGCCGAGCGATACATTGCATACCTCGACCAAAACCCAACAACATCCATCTCCGATCTTGCATATACCACTACTGCTCGAAAGATCCAACACAACTGGAGAATTTCAGTTACTGGAACCGACATTGCCCAAATCCAGGCAGCTCTCAAATCCAAACTTAGTGAGACGGTCGTTCCCGTTTTGCCTGAGCCACCAAAGGTGGCGTTCCTTTTCACTGGTCAAGGATCCCACTATGCGGCAATGGGCAAAGAGCTCTATGCAAACTCTACCCTCTTCCGGGAGACGATTGATGAGTTCGACAGCATCGCCAACATCCACGGCTTCCCATCTTTCATTCCATTGATTGATGGCAGCGCTGAGGATGTTCAAGCACTTTCGCCAGTCATCGTTCAGCTTGGCATTGTATGCCTTGAGATGGCTGTCGCAAGACTCTGGGACTCATGGGGAGTCAAGCCTTCCGTTGTCCTTGGACACAGCTTGGGAGAGTACGCTGCTTTGAATGTTTCTGGCATTCTTTCAGCTAGTGATGTGATCTATCTCGTCGGTATGCGAGCTCAGCTTTTGGTTGAGAAGTGCACTCCTGGCACCCACGTCATGGTTGCTGTTCAAGGTTCCGTTGCTTCTATCACCGAAGCTCTTGGAAATGCTTCCTCGAACTTGAACATTGCTTGCATCAACAGCCCAAGAGAGACCGTCCTCAGCGGTGCCGTCGAAGAGATGGCCACCATCTCGGACCTGCTCAACGACGCAGGCATTAAGTGCACGCAGCTGAAGGTGCCTTTCGCCTTCCACTCTGGCCAAGTCGACCCCATTTTGGACGACTTCCAGAAGCTTGCTGAATCCGTTCACTTTGGGAAGGAGAAGGTGCCTCTCATCTCATCTGTCCTTGGCCGTATGCTCAACGAGCCTGAGGTCATCGATGCAGAATACCTCAGAAACCATGCTCGCAACCCTGTTGACTTCCTTGGTGGATTTCAATCTGCTCAACAGTCTGGTAGCGTGGACAACAAGACCGTCTGGGTCGAAGTTGGTCCTCACACCGTATGCTCCGGCATGGTCAAGGCAACTCTCGATGTTTCAACAATCACCGCTCCTACTCTTCGCAGAGGTGAGAGTCCTTACAAGACCATCAGCTCCAGTTTGAGCACCATGCACACTGCTGGTCTCAATGTTGACTGGAACGAATACCACCGCGACTTCAATGACTGTGTTCAGCTTCTTGATCTTCCTAGCTACAGCTTTGATGACAAGAACTACTGGATCCAGTATGAAGGCGATTGGTGCTTGACCAAGGGCAAGCTCCCCACTAGCGGTTTCATCGAAGCAGAGAAGGAGGCTAAGCCCAAGTTGTCTACAACATCAATCCACAACGTCGTCAGCGAAGTCATCGAAGGCGATGTTGTCACCATGGTCACCGAGTCAGATCTTGCTAAGCCTGGTCTTCGCGAGGTTGTCAGTGGCCACGTTGTGAACGGAGCTTTCCTTTGCCCATCGTCACTATACGGCGACATGGCAATGACGGTCTGTGATTATGCATACCGTTTGATCAAGCCAGATGTCACTGATCTTGGTATGGACTTGTCGAACATGAAGGTCCCCAAGCCACTCGTCGCTTCTCCGGAGGGCAAGAGTCAAATCCTCACCCTCAAAGCAAGAGTCGATGTCGGTGCTGGTCGTGCTGACCTCACATTCATGTCTGGCTCAGGCAAGACTCTTACTGAGCACGGCATTTGCCAGGTCTACTTCGGAAAGAGCTCTGAATACCTCGCTGATTGGAAACGCAGCGCCTACCTCATCGAAGGCCGTGTTGATTGGCTACAAAATGCCGAGAAGACTGGCATTGCTCACAAGGTGGGACGTGGCTTGGCATACAAATTGTTCACTGCCTTGGTTGACTACAATCCCAAATTCCGAGGCATGGAAGAAGTCATCCTTCACAGTGACAACTTCGAGGCTACTGCCAAGGTTAAGTTCCAGACAACGGAAGCAGATGGAAAGTTCGTATGCAGTCCATACTGGATCGACAGCGTGAACCACATCTCTGGTTTCATTCTCAATGGATCTGATGCCGTCGACTCTCGCGAAAGTGTCTACATCTCTCACGGATGGGGATCGTTCAAGGTCGCTGAGCCACTGTCTGCCGAGAAGAATTACCGCACCTATGTGAGGATGCAAGACAGCGAGCCCAATGTCAAATCTGGTGATGTCTTCATCTTCGAGAGTGGCAGAATTGTGGCTGTCTGCGAAGGCTTGAAGTTCCAATGCATTCCACGCAGAGTCATGAACATCTTCTTGCCTCCTGTTGGTGCTGCTGCCAAGTCTGCTCCAGTCCGTCAAATCGCAGCTCCAAAACAACAAGCTGCTGTTGTCGCCAAACCAGCTAAGCCTGCAAAGACTGCGCAAGTGAGCATGACCAGTATTGCTACTGTCAACAAGAAGCTTATTGGCTCTGTCACATCCAAGATTCTCGATATCTTGGCCACGGAGGTTGGCGTTGAACTCGAAGAGCTCGTCGACAACATTGGCTTTGCTGACCTTGGTGTGGACTCTCTCATGTCCTTGACCGTCAGTGGCAGGATCCGAGAGGAGATGGATATCGATGTTCACTCAAATGACTTCGTCGATCACCCAACCATCGGAGCTTTCAAGTCCTTCTTGTCCAAATTTGAGACTGAACGGGTAGCCGCTGTGGACTCGGTTGAGACAAGCTCTACCACATCTGGCAATGAATCTACACCTGACTTGGTTGATGATTCTAATGTCACTACTCCACTTGAAGACAGCACCGATGATGAGAAGGTCAGCCCTGACGAGGCAGGTAGTCTCACAGAACTCATTAGACAAACCATTGCGGAAGAAATGGGAGTCGACACCGATGAAATTGCCGATACAGTTGATCTTTCAACGCTGGGCATGGATTCATTGATGAGCTTGACTATTCTTGGACGTCTACGAGAAAAGACTGACATGAATCTTCCTGGCGATCTCTTGGTCACAAACACTACCATCCAGGAGATCAAACGGTCACTGAACATCGATGCTCCACCACCAGCACCTGTTAAGGCTGCCCCCGTTGTCAAGCAAGTGGTTGTCAAGCAGCAAGTGAAGCAGGAAGTGGAAATGACAATATCACGTATGCCTCCTCAGCGCCTCGCGACTTCAGTGCTCCTTCAAGGTAGCTTGAGAAGCGCCACGAAGCAGCTCTGGATCATTCCTGACGGAGGTGGATCTGCGACTTCATACGTCGACATTCCAGATCTTACGCCTCAAGTTGCGGTCATGGGTCTCAACTCACCCTACATGAAGTTTCCCGAGGAGTACAAGTGTGGTGTCATTGGCATGGCTACAGCATTTGTCACCGAGATGAAGCGAAGACAGCCAACCGGTCCCTACATGTTGGCTGGCTGGAGTGCTGGTGGAGTCATTGCCTTCGAAGCCGTGAATCAACTGACCAAGGCTGGCGACGAAGTCGAGAAACTCATCCTCATCGACTCACCCTGCCCCGACATTATCGAGCCCTTGCCAGCTTCCCTCCATCGTTGGTTCGCCTCCATCGGTCTCCTTGGCGACGGCGACTTCTCGAAGCTGCCCAAGTGGCTGCTGCCTCATTTTGCCGCGTCAGTCAACGCTCTATCGAATTACACGGCAGAGAAGATCGATTCCAAAAAGAGCCCTCATGTGACTGCCATCTGGTGCGAGGACGGCGTCTGCAAGCTGCCTACCGACCCCCGACCTGATCCCTTCCCGTACGGTCACGCACAATTCCTTTTAGACAATAGAACCGACTTCGGACCCAACCTCTGGGACAAATACCTCAACTCGGAGAGATTTGTTACTCGACATATGCCCGGCAATCATTTCTCCATGATGAAGCGTCCATATGTAAGTACCTCCTAGTGCCTTTCCCCTGTGTTGCATCCGCGCCTTCCGTGCTAACATCTGTTGTCTCACAGGTCAAAGAACTGGGTGATCTGCTTAGAGAGGCCGTCCTCGCGACGGTGTAGTAGCCTGACGGCGATTTGTAAACGACTTTCCTTTTCTTTGGGTTGATTTTCTCGGGGTCCGGAGAATGGGAGATTGTGATTTTTTTGTTCACCTCGCAAGACTTTGCATTTCCTTGCCATTCATTTTACTGTCTATTGTTCATTTTATTTGCCGGGTATAATAAGTTTTGGGCTCTCGTTTTTGTTCCCTCTTAGACTTTGGCGTTTCGCAGCATCAGCAGTCAGAATGTTCAATATGTCATGTAGCTAGCCGATGGGGATGATCAGTCATAGGACTGCTGCTATGCCTCGGAGAAAAATCTATTTTCGATAGTTTGGTTTTCCTTTCTTTCTTCCTCTCTCGTAAATAAGATGTGCAAACCCCGTCGTCGACGTCGACGGCTTCGTGTGCACTGACCGAGTTAGGCTGACGGCGTGCTGCACGCGCCCGTGAGCCGCATTGTCCCCATCGGATGCCCCTATTGCCTCGCTCGCTTAGTCGTCAGTGGAAATGGCTCCGGTGCGCGAAAAGAATGTGAATCATGACTAGAGGCACGCTGGCCGTGCAAATAGAGTCCGACGCTACGGTAGCGCTGCATCTGCCGGTGCGAGTAGGCCGATACAGTAACAGACAGGACAGGCTGTAAGGTTATGGAGATCTGCGGTGGATCTTGAGATCAGCCCCTAAACTTACTTCAGCTCACCCTGTCGCTTTCACCCCCCGACCGCCCCGCTTCTTCCTGAAATAGCGTCCCGGGCTTGCAGCGTGCTGCACTGTGCCGCGTTGGGGTGCCTGGGCAGGATACAGGGTGCTTTAGGGTGGTCTTAGGGGATGTCTTGGAAGTGCGGGTTCAAGGCTTGGCTTTTTTAGGCTGGGGGGCTTGTGCAGGCGTCGGTGCGCCATGGACAGCGTAGGGAGTACAATAGGTACTTACTGTAGCGTGGAGGATGCCATATGGAGCGAGCGATGCTGGTGGACAGATCAAACACTGGTAATCTTACATCCTGGATGCTCATCATATCCCCGATTGTGATCCACAATCCCACATCCTCCGCTACGTTCCGGCTCGTGTTCCTCAACTTACTGTACTTACCTTACTGTACGGGCATTTCCCGCACCTGAACACCCACAGTGCCCACACCCTATCCCCCATCCCCCATCCCACCTCCAAACATCCGTATGGTGGAGCAGCAGCAGCACTGCTGATGGGATGGAGCGCAATGCTGCTCTCTTCAGCGCAGTACAGGCTTCCATTGCAGTGCACATCAACCCAATATGCTTAATTCCTCCCGATCCTTCCAGGCGGCCGTCTGGTGTGGAGGGGTGCATCGTGCCATGCATTTGCCTGACCTCATCTTGCCCGCCAGTGGAGCTCTGGTCGACCCCTCAATCTCGCTTTGATGGGATAGAGCTCGAGAGGACGCCACGTCAGGTCAGGCCAAGGGTAGCTAAGCCCGAGATCTGACCTGACCAAGCATCACTTCTCTGCCTCTTCGATCGAGATACTGGTGCTGCTGGTGCTGATACCGGTATAGACACATCCCCACCCCTCTCGAGGCTACCCTATCACCGACGGATGCTACGATCCCTATCTGACCCGGATCATCGTTTTCGAGGCTGAAGAAAGAAAGAAGGAAACCAAACCACAACCATCACACACCGGCTTCAAGCTCCTCCGTAAGATAATCCGTTCCCTCTTCACCACCAACTCCACCAACACACACACACACACACACACCCCATCTGCTATTATTCGCTATGTTACTACTGCTGCTCGGACGTCCGAAGTCTGATGAACAGAGCCCACCGTGCGGGTGAGAGACTCTGACGGTCCCTGCCGGGCCCTGATTACTCCTGTCCTGAGCGAGCGAGCTACGGCTGCTACTCCTGACAGATAAGGTTACGACCACCACTTCATCATGGTCATGTCATCCATCGGGCCCTGTGGCTGCAAGCCTTACCGTGCAGCCCATCATTCCACACGTTTCTGCCCTCTCTCGACAACACGGGAGATGAATTGCTCCATTCTGCTGCTTGCTTAATGCTTGATGCTTGATGCGAGTCCGAACAGGATTACTACTCCCAACATAATACCATCCACCACCGCCCAAACGCTTGGCTTGGCACACCGACAAGCTCGAGAGCGGTGCACCAGTGCAAAACCAGAGCAGCATCAGAAACAAGTCAGGGTTCGTGTTGACGGTCCATGACATAACCTAACCTTAAATCTTTCACCTCGACGTCGATCATCCTTACAAACCCTCGTCGTATCTCTCCCGCTGCTTCGTACGGTACGGTACGGACTACTCAGCTCCTTACGTCCCATACGATACTCCCTCGCTCGCTCACGCACTCACACTTACTCACTCACTCAACTCACGTCCCCAAGGCATCCGCAGTCGTTTTTGTCCCCCTTCCCTTCTAATCCACCGCCCTCAAACGAGCTTCGTCCGAGTCGATATTCCCCTCATGGTTGATCCCTTCAAGATCCCATTGCCTCAGCCGCACCGGCTCTAGATATTTCTCAACGACGACGAACAAAAGAATACTCTCGTTTTTCTTCCTTCCCCAAATACCTACCTAATCCGCCCCCACGCCCGCTTTCGTCAGCCAAAAAACAAAACAACCAATATAAATACCAATAATTCTATTATTTACAACCAATACATAAAACATAATACCTCCTCGGAATGTATGGGCCAGCGAAACGCACCTCCGTCGACAACACCAAACCTCGATATTCCAAATTGAGAGCGTCTTGCGATACTTGCTTTCTGGCAAAGGTCAAATGCAGTAAGACGAGGCCAATCTGCTCACGATGTCTCGCTTGTGGAGCGGATTGCAAGTACAGCCCTTCGTCGAGAGCTGGGAAACCCAAGGCAGATGGCTCTTCCTCCTCCAAGACACATCGTCCGTCTCTGTCGGCGGATATGGCAATAGCTGAAGGAGCCGTCTCGAATCGACACCCTTCGATGCGTCTGAATGGCGGGAATCACACGGCATATGGAATGGAGGCAGAGGAGACGGAATGGTCAGTCATGCTGGGGTCTCCAGATGGATCTATGGGCCGACGATCCATTTCCTCAGCTTCATTACCTCGGAATGGAGACGATAGTTCTGGGACAGATAGCTCGGGAAACCCAGCTCTGTTTGATCCCTCTTTCTCGTGGACACCACACACAGATATGACTTCTCCCTACCTAGACAACAGCCTCCACTACCGCTCCAAATCCATGAACGACGGCCCCATCCCCCAATCCACCGTTCCCTGGTACGACCACCCCGACGCCGCCGCAAACTACCAATCTCACCAACAAGCCGGCCTAGCTCCGATGCCAAATAATGTTTATATGTCTAATGCTGCTGCTATGGCCGGCAAGAACCCCACCTGCAACTGCTTCAACACCTGCCTGCACGCCCTGGGCGCGCTCCACAACTCGGACGGCATCTCGGCCGCGTCGCCCTTCGACGTGATCCTGACGGTCAACCAGAAGGCGGTCGAGACCTGCGCCGTCATGCTCAACTGCCCGATCTGCATGTCCCGGTCAGGCTTCTCATCCCGCACGATGTTCCTGGGCACCATCCTCGGCATGATCATCGCCATCTACCAGGACGCATCCAAAAACTACTTTGGCGGCGGCGGCAGCGTGGGGCCGGATCAGCTGCCGTTGACGTTCGGGTCGTACCGCGTGGCGAGCGAAGATGTGCGCTGGCTGCAGATGGAGATCATATTGAGGGATCTGAAGAAGTTGGAGGAGCTGTTTGCGAAGTTCCAGGAGAGTTCCGTGAAGAGTGAGAGTGATGAGGGGGCGGGGATGCATAGTGCGGTTACGAATTACCTTTGTCAGAGCTTGCATCATACGACCGAGGCGTTGAAGTCTCAGAGGAATTATTGCTGTGTTCAGGAAGGGATGGCTTGATGCCTCTTTTTTCCCCCCTTCCTCATAATCAAGAGAAAGTTTGATTGGATTCCCTTTCTTTTCTGATGATGGATTTGTACATTTATCCCGCTGCGTTTCAATACTGTACTTTCCGTCTTACATGTGTTCATACCTACATACACCAAATAGTCAGGCAGTCACTCGCTCGCTCATTGATTGAGTTTAGAGAGAAAGAAAGAAGGAAAGGGTCGGTCTTGGCAAAGGGCGTTCGTCGGCTTCTTCGGTTCTGGGATGGGAATACGGGACGGGATCATCAATCATACTTTGGCAGGGATACAACAAGTCCATTATATGCATGACGATAACAAAATGCACTGCAACGGTCCCCTCTTTCTTTGTTGCTGTGTTGTGTGGTCCCCTTCTTTTTCTTTCCTTGCTTTCACGTGTGAAAGATGAAGGAATGCAAACTAGGTAGGTAGCAAGAAACTCAATCCGTAGCTCATTTGTTTGTACGGGGGTGGGACAGCGTAGCGGGAAGTCAATCTGATTAGATAGACAGATAGACATGTGTACCTACCTATGTAGATAATCTTCCATACCCCCCCTTCCCTAAGACAAGCTCTCGCTCGGGGAATACAATCGTTCGTTCGGGACATTATCAGGTCATAAGATATGTATGTATGTATGATTCGGGCATGCATGGAAGAGAGAAAGGAAAGAGAAAAAAAATAAAATCGGGACCTCGTCGTCATCACGATAAGTAAATGTATGTACATGTACATGTAGTGTACATCCATCCATACATAAAATACTTACCGACTTCACTCACTAACTACACGTATGTATGTGGCTTGGCTGCGGTGGTGGTTTGACAAATTCTACGACTCAGCTTGCCTTTTGCTGCGGGGTCGTACGAGGAGAATTATCGTCCAGTCTCATTCATCTCTGTGTGTCTCAAACTTTTGCCTCAAACTCTTTCTGTAGGTATGTCTCAACAGAAAAAGCTTCCTACCTAATCAGTACATACATACATACATACACAAAAAAAAAATTGATCGTGTGCTAACTGACTCCAACCCCCACTACATCAGATCAGGAACCCTCGTCCTTATCGCGGTGAAAATTCCTATAGGGCATGTTTCAGAGGGATAGGAAGGGACCCGGGAAGCCGGTTCCTGAAGCCTAATAAGCCCCGAAAATAGCAGCATGCTTGTCCTTCCTACACGTAGCTTTCTTCCTCTCTGTCTCTCGCTCGCCGGGTTTACCTCTCTCAATTCTTAAGATGAATTATGACGCGAATACGATTACTTATTCTTACTATCTTACATACATAGATAGGTACGAGAAACCCGGGGATAAGAAAGCAAAATTCCTAGCGTGGTTGTTTTGGACGATCTCAGCCTTATTTCCTGTCCTGTCCTGTCCTGTCCCAACAAACCCCACTAAGAAAAACAGCGTATCCCTCATACGGGATAGAGGGCAGAAAAATAGGCTTCTCACTTTCCCCGAACACCGATCCGTACATATCATAATAGAGAAAGGCGTCAACCACCATGCACGGCCGCCAGCGAAAATTCAATAGTTTCATGTGAGGAGTGAGCCTCCAACTTTTTTGTCTGGCTCCACTTGAGGAGTGATTTGATGTGATTGCTGAGGGGATTGGGGTTGGGGTTTCAGTCTCGTATCTGTATGTCGGTCGGGTCGGTCGGTCAGCAGCACATTTTGTTTAAATCCCTCTATATGGTGAGTGGGCTTGGGCTTGAGTGCCGAAAAGAGAGACGGTAGAGAGAGAGAGAGAGAGAGAGAGAGATTGTGGAGAGTCGTCGTGTCTCTGATCTTATCGTGTTTCTGTCTGTCTGTGGACGTTGTCTTACGGAGAACATCCTCCTGAACGTTCGTGATTCGAACCAGTTTTCAACCCACCGCAGTACCACCGCTTCTCCTCTGGCTTTTGGGGCGTAAATGCTGGTGAGGAGTGCAGCGCAGAAAGAAAAATCCAAGTTTACCACCACCACCACCACCGCCGCCGCCGACGACGACGGTGACGATCGCGTGCCCTCCTGCCTTCCCTCTCCCATGATACACCCCGTGCAAAGACAAACGATCATCCCGCCATCTCCAGAATGAAGATATAATACAATAACTATAACCTACCGCCAACACGTCAGTCAGTCATCATCATGCAGCCTCGCGTTGTCTGTCTGTCTGTCAGTCCGTTCTCCAGCTCTCCTCAACCGAGCGTTCATTGCCCAAACGGGACGGCTGCATCGTGGTCCGATTACCGTTTTGGGCATTGTGATCTTCACGTTTCCGCACAGACTATGCTGACAACGTTCTTTTTATTTGCTTCTGGGAGGAATAATGGTAAGGTCGTATTTTCGGCTTGAGCAGATGAGCCGAAGAGCCGTGGCGTGGTAAGGTAAGAATCGGTTTGAGATCTGCGATGCTACTATCTGTCTTTTGGGGGTTGAGCAGAGATTGGTAAAGTGATCTGCGTGTGAAAAGAAGGCCAAGATGCTTGGGCGATTACTGTATATGGATAGGGTTGTCGATCGATGGGGTTGGAGGGCAAGTGTTCACGAGGGGATCGAGATCTAGGTATGGTGGAAGAGCCGCATTTTTTGCTCTCTTTGGGGTTGGGTTGCGAGAGTGGAGAAGTGGGATAGAGAGCTTGGCAAGTTGAGCCTCTTTCTTGAAAACAAAAAGAGAAATGAAGAAAGGATCTTATACAACATATCTCACTCTATTCCATCTTATTGTCCTTTCGTCTGAAGTTTCCTCCTCATCATCGCCACCGATGGAAAATCATACCTCCCTTCACTTACCCCAGATTCGTGGCTTGCATGCAAAGCAACAGAGAATCAAGCTTTTGAATCCATGAAGATCTCCAAGATCTTGACAGCTCTTCATCCCTTTTACCGTGACTACACTAATTTAGAGTTTTCAATAATTCCGGACAAAGTGATCTTCGCTCCCCCGATGCTAGTGATCGACAATACAGCAGCAGCAGCTGCAGCGCTTTCAATCGGACTTTCTATTGTATCGAACTTTCTCTTGTCAATCACCCAAGACTCTTGGGTGAGGTGATTGACAACGTAGGCAGGCTCCGCTAGAAGCTATTGTAACGAATTTTTCTACGATGCATCAATGGCCTGATCCCAAGGGCTCGGCACATGGATAGTACTAGATGATCGGAAATGCAATGCAGAGAAGTGGTGTTCTTCTCGTGGTGCTGTACTGTAGAGTAAGATTTGGTCTGGTCTCGTCATTGGAGGAAGCTCCGAGCTGGTTGAGATCTCCGCCTTGCAGCGAATTTGCCCCGCTCTTGGCTCCGCTGTGAGGAATCTTTTTTTTTTGTGACACGGTGAGAGAATACAGACCAGAGAGAAAGAGATGGGATATTGCTTCCGAATGCTCGCTTTTCGCTGGATAAGAAGAGATCTTTTAGAGCTCCTTCTTGACGTGAAGGCTATGTGAAATTATTTTCACCAAAGATCGCTCTAGTAGTCTCTCTAGCTTGTTCCTCGGCTTCGAGGTTCTCCGAGTCTAGCCTTTCCCACACCGTTTCGATGGCCTTATCGCTGACCACCAACAGCCTTTCGGATATGAAGTATGCGTTCATAGGGCTGAGGATGGGAACTCAGATCCTTCTCGTTTCGTTATCAGCTAATCGTGACCACATGGCAAATCCTTCCTTCTTCAGCTGCGCCGACTTTCTACATCGCATCCATCCCACGAGTTTCCAACCCAGAGAAAGACGAGGCAGCGGAAGGAAGGAGGAGCTCGATACGCGATTCGCTTGTCGAAATATGCTTACTGTCTGACATCCAGACATTCGGAAGCAAAAGAGGCTGCGCAGCACCTTGTCACTGCATACAGAGATCAGAAGCCATGACCCGGAACAGGAAGTGTTGTCTGATGGATATTGGCTTGGCGTGTTCTTGGGAACTCGCTGCTCATTGCTACTGGTATTCTAGCTTCGTATCGTGTATCGCTTTCGCGTTGAGCATATGCAAGTCCACGGCGCCCCCAATTCGAACGGTGTACAGGAACGGTAGGCCTGCCTCATCGGCTCTTGGATGCATCATGAATCATGACGGGAAGGACGGCGGCGGAGACCGTCTCATGTCTCGTCTCGTATCTTGTCATCATTCTTTCTTTCACTTGAACGAAAGCGCGTGGTGAGACTTAGTGGGAGGAGGGTATAGAAGAAAAGAAGAACAAAGCGATGTTGAGAGATGAAGATGCTGGTGCCGTGCACGGCGGTCTAACTACTAGACGGTCGAAACAAATGGCTCGCTCAGATGTCCGAGTCGGCATTGCTCGGTCGGTGATCAACAATAAACACGAACACACGAACCCTCATACGACACGCCCTATGCCATTCCAAGCTGGAAAGCTACACTGGGGTGTCCTATTCAGGAAAGTTTGCGGCTTCGGTCGTATCTTTGACCGAGATCAGCACACTCTCTCAGACGATTCCACAACCTCGACTGCGCCCTGCTATCCGAGTTCCTGGTTGAAGAACAACACATCACACCGTTACAGAGCTGATCAGAAGCCGTCGTGTTTCAACGTTGGAGATTGGAGCACGGCAAACGAGGATCTGGGCGAAGCAATGACGACGAGCCGCCTCAGCTCCGAATAGCTACAGCTCTGACTGACTACTGACACGAACCTGAACCTGAACCAAGACAAGCAGAGCAAGCTGTTCGTCAGTCTATGCGTTGGCGGGGGAGAACAGGTGGAAGGAGGCGGAGGCGGAGGGGAGGATGCAAGATGAAACTCTAAGGCTCACCGTTTGTTGTATTTTCTCACCTCAGTGCTGTCCCGACAAAGTTCAGACTAAGCTAAGCTGATATATCGTCGTGAAGCGACAAGGCGACCACTCTCCTAAAACAGGTAATCAAGAAGCTTATCTTCCCCAATCGGGTGGCCGGTGTCGTCTGGTAAGTACATAATCCTCCATCTCAAGAATGCCCTCACCGGTCGAAGGATGAAAGCGTCCTATGTTGTGGTTTGGCAAGAATAGGAAAGGTTGGTGGCAGAAACCCGATAGATCAAATCGGATCTTTTCTTCCTTCCAGAACGGTCTAAGAAGGATCTAAATATGCTTTTTGAGGCTCAGATTGAGTTGGGCGCTGGCGATTTTGCTTTGTTGGATTCCAAAGCGCTTTCCGTTGGTCCAAGACACTAGTGACATTAGCGGTATGGCGTTGGAATAACATTCATGCTATTCATAATTCTCCACCACCGCAATATTTCCTAACACAATACATCGAATTATGAAAACAAAATAATCCCCAGAGAGTGTAAGTTCCTCAGCCTCACGTCGATTGCTTTCGCTCTGATTCAGCCTTGCTTGCCAGCTTTCTTTTCTTTCGTCAGCATGGACGTTCCAGATCGTTGTTGCTAAATCCATCGCACTCGTTCCTTCTTGCGAATGGTATCTCCCGTATCGAATCTCATCACGAGTTTTGCCATACCATGAAGCCATGGGCCCAAGGTTCCTACGAGTTCCCAAGCGGCCAGGCTACCTGTTCCCACAAGCTCCCGCGGCCGTACCACAGCATACATTCATTATTGATCGGGTCTTTCGGAAGAGATCTTTCTTTCTGCAGCACTGCATTGCAATCTCTGCTCTGCTTTACTGCAGGCCAAGCATCCTGCGCGAGTCTACAATGCACCTCGCGGCCGCAAGTGTGGTCTGCTCTTCTGTCTGGTGTGTTCTCGGCAGAAGTGTTGCTGTGTCGAAGGCATCTCGCCCTTTCTTGCCCCTGTAAGCTTAACTCGCTTCCCCGGCTGTGGTGCTCAGTGCCCCTGAAATTCAATCTGGACGTTCCCGCTTAGGGGCTTTAGTGGCCTTGCTCACTATGGATTCCCCCTGGAAGCACCGACAACACACACTAACTCCACCCACGAACCTCCACCAGATCCACCGCTCGGCCCTGGATCTTGCTGACCCGTAGGCTAGGGAGAGCGAGCATAGCGCTGGTGTTGGTGTTGGTGTTGGTGTTGGCGCGGCGCGGCGCTGAGGCCATCTCACTAAAGCACCTTCTCTCGTCCTCAAGCGCGACGCAACCGCCGCCCATTCAGAAGCGATAGAGAGAGGGTGATCCCCACGATCATTTGTTATTGAACAGCAACCGCCATGTGTAGTGCGCATGCTGCATAGAGTTCTGACCAACGTTTTTCCCTTCCTCAGCCCATCTCGGGCCAAGACGAACGGCCAGCTTTCGTATCTCGATTATTACGTCTTTTGCGTCAGATAGAGTGCGTTCCTTCGCTTGCCAGAGCGCTCTTCTTGGGGATGGGACGGAGACACCAACGGCAAGTCCTCAGGCAATGCTCCCCCAATTTAAAAGGATGCATTTGTCAGCTCTTCGTGATGGGAAAGTCGTGCAGGGATTCATATAAAGTAAATTTCAACATCACGTTCTCGTCTGCACAATATCGGAGCGTGCGGTGCGGAAGAAGGAAGAGAGTGTTGCTTGTTGACATTTTCTCTCTCTCGAGATAAGGCAAGTCGATATTATTTTACCAGCCGCGGCTATTTCCAGCCGGGACAACCTTGGAGACAGAGACGGAGCAACAGACGGGCGGCGACAAAACGACGGGATCACCTCCGGGACAAGGTACAAGGGACTCTCGTACGGCCGTCATATGAATTTACTTCGCGCCATATACGTGCAAGGTGGTATACCTCAACTCGCTAGCAATAGACTTCAAATTGACGCAATATCGCCTCAGCCCATCGCCCGGTAGACAGGGGGCCAGCATGAAAGCATGGCATCAAGACCAGGACCAGCATGGAGGGCATGGCATGGCCATGGGCTTGTCTAACTCTAAAAATACACGGCTTGAACCACATCGGCTCCCACCTGCCATCTAATCTACATTAAGCTTTGTCACAAATGCCTTAGGAAAATAAAGTTTTCGCCCTTGGATATGCCTGCCATGCCTTGGATGGATATTGACGACGACGACGACGTACGTGCCTCCCATGTCCTCGTCTTCTTCTCCAGATTTTCCAATCTTTTTCTTGCTTGCCATGGTGCCGTGTATCCGAATACCCATCCCCCTTCCCCGTTGCCTGCGAACTGCTTGCTCCGTGCTACGTGCGTACGTATATCCTCCGCGCTCCAGCAGCAGCAAAGGCACACGGCAATTACAGCAACCATGGCTCGCAGACCAGAGGTGACGAGTTCTCGACGATTCTGGGACCGCGTCGGTATTCAGCCGATACCTGTCTTGTACTTACCGTAGCACGGTAGCGAGCACTTCGAGCTCGTTGTTCGCCCCTGGACAAGGGTGGGCGGATGCACGGAGCTGATTTGCTGTGATTCGAGGTATTCAGGGTCATGGCTGCTCTGGTGATGGTGTTGTCATTGCTTGATGGATGGATTTCCTGTCTGTGTGTGAGTGAGTTCGGCTCTGCTTGGATGGTGTTTTGATACAGTACTGTACCATGGAACGAGGCCCCTGGCTGCTTAGGTCAGTGCACGCACACCATGACCGTGGGGCTAGCTGTATCGGGGCAAGAGCGCCAGCCCTTCCCTTCGCCTGGCTGGTGCGCGCTGATGCTGGCCTCACATCACTGCTTATTTGATCGTCCTTCTTCTGGTGTATTTCTGGTGTATTTTGGTACATACCTACCTACCCTCCACTGCCAACACTGCGTGAGGAAACAATGCGACTCTGGAGGGATAAACAGATAAGGTTCAGGCGCAGGCGCAGGCTCAGTCATCTCTCCTCGTACCACCCGTCAACCACCCTTCGGGCCTGGGTTACACGCGGCTAGAAAGGATACGAAGGAACCGCAACTCCTCGCCGAAACGTCCAGCTGTACCTGTACCTGTACCTAAGCTAAGGTGTATAGTACTCTAATACAGTACAGCACGGTGCAGCGCAGACAGGTACAGTACTCAGTGAGCGAGCGAGCTAGAGTAAAAGGTTATCCCGTAGCGCCGAGCTTGAGCCTGACCTGACCTGGACTAACTGCAAGTAGTAATCACGCAACGACCGAATGCAGGACCAAGCCAGGCACTTTTCTGACTCCCTTTCGTTCTCTTGCTGCTGATGCTGCTCCAGCTCACTGCTACTCGCTCGCTCGCCTTTCTGTTCACTCACAGTCTTTCACTCCCACCATCACTCACTCACTCACTGATTCCTTCCTGCCTCTGGCTCACGCGTATACTTCTTTCTCGCCACTCGCCTCGTCTTGCCATGGTATCCTCTCCTGTTGACGCAGACACCCCTTCCCACTGTGACCCCTTGCCACCACCCACTGCACCCCTTTGGTCCCTTGAAAGCAGCAGCAGCAGCCCGCTTGTGTGCTCCCGTCGGAGAATTTCGACCCACCCTGGACCCGACTGCCGCCACCTGCCGTCCCTGCTCCTGTACTATTGGCGATTGGTGCTTTCGCCGCCCCCCAGCCACGACATACTGGACGAAATGGACTACTACAACCACCGAATCCTGCATGAAGGACCTCAACTCAGCGTCACTCCAAGTGGATGACAAGAGCAGATGGAGGAGGATTCCTCGATGCCATGCCATGCCATGCCATGCTATGCGCTGCCCATATCCTCTCTTCATAGCCCCCGCCATGCCGGCCAATGGCTCATGATCATGTCAATCCTCTGGGGCAGTGGATAATGGCCGCCGGCCATCATCTGTCGAAGCCCAGATTGAGCGAGGGCCTCGTCATTCGTTTCTCGACCAGGTACGCACGAGGCCATCTCTCCAGATTCCCTGTTGCCCTGCCCTACCCTTCCCTACTACTCTACCCCAACCCATTCAAACGATCCCAGCCCATACTCAGCATGGGGGGTGCGGCTGGAAAGTGCTGATTTCAAATTCCACTCCCTCCAAACCACCAGGATGATCTACACCGGGATCGTGCAATGTGGGATGCATACTCAATCGGGTCCGATACGATAGATCCGTCTTCTCACAGAGAGCAGCAAGCACCCAAGCCAGACGAGCTCTTGTCAACTCATCATCCATTCATCTCATCGTCTTAGGCCAGCTCAGGCCAATCCACTCATTTCCATTAGATAGAAGACCAGGGCAGAACAAAAGCAGGCATTACATGGGGGGCTGACAGGCATTTTCCGCATGAAAGAAGCCTTTCGTTCCTATGCTGATTTTCTTCGCACTCTCTGCTGAGTCTGCTCACGTCCTCTTCTCCACCACTGCCTGTTCCATTCTTGGCGCCAGAAACCATTTTAGTTGCAACCCCTCGCTTGACACACTCTCTCGCTTTGAGGTGCTTTGATACCCCTCCTCGTACCGCACTGAGCTTTACTACTTTATAGAGGCTCCCACGTCAACACACGGCTGCTCGACACTACTACTTACTACTCCCTTTCTCCGCCGCACCATACTCAAAGATAACATCATATCACGCTACAGCTCTTCTTTCCATACTTAGAAAAGCTTCCCGCCTTGCTGCTCTCTAGCACCGATAAAGGAAAAGCCAAGCCCATCACCATCTTTGTCCACCATCAAAGCGCGCAGATCCACACGTGTAGTTACCAACATTTCACTGCACATCGAGAAGAAAAAAAAGTCAAACGCAAATGGAAGACACGCAGAGGCATGAGAGAATATGATCTTCTGCACTTACTGTGGGAAAAGCTTCACTCGGAAGGAACATCTCGAGAGACATATACCTAGTCGTGAGTAGTCCTTGGACACTAAGTCCCAGACCTTCCCGTCGTCGACTTTTGAAGCTCAGAGCTGTCTGACTAACACGAGAAAATGCAGATACAAATGTTAAACCGCATCGTTGTAGCTTGTGTCAGCTATCATTTCCAAGAAGGTAAGAGAGCAGTGAAATCTTCCTCTTCAGGTTGCACCTTGCTGATCTGGCACTTTTGCAGAGACTTGCTCCAGAGACATCACTTCACCTACCACGAGGCGAAAGATCCAATGCAGCCCTCAACAGGCGTCCCTGCAATTGCAGGCAGAACTCCCATTGCTTGCCTCAACTGTGCGAGCGCGAAGACTGGCTGTGACAAAACGGTACCATGTTCGCGGTGCGCAGAAAAGAACCTGCCCTGCGAGGCCCGTTTTGCTCGACGACAAGCAAAGATAGGAGCACGATCAAAGAGCTTCTCCAACATCCCCGCACAACAACAGCGATCTTCACCTCCAATATCACACAATTCGGTGCCCGAAATCCCGAAGCAAGAGAGTGAACCACCGATGCCCTCAAATAACAATGTTCTAGACCCGCAATTGCAGGGGGTCTCGCAGGCAGAGACGGATTTTTCCATGCCCGCTCTTCAGATGCCTGGTGGTAGCTATGGGACTCCACCGAATGGGACGCTCCATGGTCACGGTATGGATACCATGTGTCTTGATAATGATATGGAAGTCTATCATGACTTTGGTCTCTGGAACTCGTACCCACCAGACATAGACAGCATGTTCCCTGGCAGTGGGATGGAAGCGCAAATGTCTTTGCCGTCGTTCATCGACATGGGCACAAGTTCTTCAGCATCAGATGCCATGGCTTCCACATCCATGGACACGTCGTTATCCACACATACCCGATCCACCAGTATCGCATCCCACTCTGATCGTCATGGCAGCCAATCCGTAGAGATGGCTATGCCTATCTTACTGAGAGATACCATGGTGCCCGAGTTCGAAGTCGTCGTTGCAGCAGAAGCTGCATGGCCACTTGCTCGATGCAACCGACCGATCTTCTCTGGTTCCTGTCCTCGAACAGCCATCGTGCACCTCGAGAACCTGGAACAACATTCCAAGGATTCGAGCACGTGGAAACTGCTCGACCACAACATCGCAACTGCGGAAGTGGATCACAAATATGAGATATCAGTAGTACCACTAAATGCCAGCTCAAGAGATAGGATACTTGCCATCACACAAGGTTTCCTCCATACTGCGCTCGAGACGCACAGAGGTGGATTGCAGAGATGGCGACAAGCGTCGATTCCTGGTGGCTTCAACTTCCTTGTTCTTCCCCCTTCGAGAGTGCTTGAGTACTTTTTGCGCAGCTATGTGCTCAGTCTTGCTCCGTACTATACGTTGGTGCACGGTGGCACTCTCGATCCCAATGAGGTGATGCTCAACAACCAAGCGTCGACTCTTCTCCTGCTCTTGGCTATCGCCTATGGTGCAGCTGCTCTTCCAACAGCAGAAGCACGATGCTTAACAGCAGGCTTGACAGAGACTTGTCGCATCTCGCTCTTCCACATCATCGAGAAGGATGTCGAGCTCTCGGCTGATCCAGTCGTCTTGCGATGCGCGCTTCTCTTCACCATCCTCGGAGCCTGGAGCGGCGATGCGTGGCATATGAACATTGCGATGGGACAACGCGGAATGTATCTCGCTGTAAGTGCTCTCTTTTTCTCTCCTCGGGTCATCCGGTTGCGGGTATGAGATGCTGACGATGACCTCAGATGCTGAAGCATGCGGGTATGTTGGAGCCAGCACCACCAATGAATTTCTCCAACCTGTCCACAAGCACCGAACTGATATGGCGAGAATGGCAACAACGAGAGGGCAAGAGCCGGTATGTATATATGCTTTTCTCCTCTTCTCCTCCTCCTTTCCGAAAGTGGTGTGGCAGACGAGAGGCCAGCAACTCGTAGCGAGTTGATCAGCTGCATCTGTCATCCCATCCCCATCGCCCGGACCTGCAGCCAATGAAAATTCTGCATTTCTGTCAAAAAGAACGAACCAAAAGACTAATAATCAACGCAGACTGGTCTACAATTGGGTGATGGTCGATCAGGAATTAAGCCTGTTTCATGATACTGCACCTATCCTGTCTATCACGGAGTTGGAGACACCGATGCCCGGCTCTGAGGCCTTATGGCTTGCCAAAGACTCTTCCGAATGGCTCACTGCGCTCCAGCAGCAGCAACAACATCAGCATCAGCACGCTAGTCCCTCGTCCGGAGCCAATGGAGGTGGAGCAGATTGGATGAACCCTAATTCTAATTCGCTTGGAGTTCCGCCACTGACCCCGTCGCTCTGTGATCTGTTTCAAGATATGCTCCATGACAACATCAACAGACGATACGATAAGCTCTCACCACTCCAGCTGAAGCTTCTCCTGCACCCTCTCCAGTCTCTCCTCTGCCACCTTCGCCAAGTGCTCAGCTGCTTCTCCGACTTCTTCGGATCGCGGCGCGGGACGAGAACGGTCACCAAAGCCTCAACCCTCCTCCGTCTCGAGGAAGTACAGTCACTCCTTCAGAACTGGTACGAACTCTGCCTCGTACACGCAAAGAACGACCCAACATGTCCCGTCACCAGAGCCAACCTCGTCCTCTATCACCTCATCTCCCTCAACGCCCTCACCTCCTTCCCCGAAATCGAGCGCCTGGCACGAAAGGAGTCCTTTGACGGCTCCAGCCGCGAGCTCTCCATCAGACACAAACGCTGCATCCATCAACCAGAAGAAGCCACCATCCACTGCGGCCAGATCATCCGCCTCATCTGCTCCATGCCGCGAGAAGGCCGTCCGCACTGGTGGTCTGCAGCCATCTACCGCGCGGCTCTGATCCTCTGGGTCGATTCCCTGTCTCGCATGGATCAGAACGCGCAACGGTTAGACAAAGGGCAAATCTTCGCGATAGACAGCGTGATGCTTGATGATCCGGCCGTCGTCTCGTACCTCTGGAGCGGCGAGGGCATTCCCGTGTTGACGAAAGTCGGCGCAGGAATGAACGGACAAACGCATTTTAAACTTCTCCCAGACGAGATTTTGGGTCATAGTATCGAGTTACTGGGGCAAGGGGTCGCGTTACGGGTCTCGGATGGGATTAAGAGGAAGTTGCAGGAGTTGAGGAAGAATTGGAGTTTGGAGTCTACTGTTGTTGTTGCTCATATGTAATTTCGCTTTCCCCTCTTTGACAGAAAGAAAAAAAGAGGATGATGTTTTTGGGGTTTCAGGGGATCATGATATGCATTTCTGGGTATGATTTGGAAAGTGTATTCATTGTTGTTGTTTATAGTATCACACACAACCGCCGTCGCTACTGCTTGACAGGCGGTTATTTACGATGAAATGGAATTCTATTGTAATGAACTCTGTCTTTTCCATTGCATGCCACACATCATAGAGTTGCAAAATCACTTACAGCAGTAGGATCGAGTACAGAGGGTATGCAAGATACAAAGATACCCACTTACTCAACTCCGGCAAGACTTGCTTGCTTCCCAAGTCTAGATACGTGTAGTCCGGGACTTGAAGGAGCTTTGACGCGGCTTTACGTGATGATCTTGACCGTAGATAGGGTGGAGGAGAGGTCCTGGTTCGGGAAGTGCCGCAATGATCTTCTATCTGGTATCTGGTATGGAGATGGATTGGGTACTTGTCCGGATTATCAGTGGGTGGGTTTTGATAGGTGAGTTATTTTGTATGGATTGGGATGGGTTTTGGGAGATCTTTGGGAAGTGGAGTACTAGGTTGTGCAATAAAGGAAGAGTGGGAAGACGTAAAATGAAATTGTTTTCTCAAGGAAAAGAAAAAGAATCGTGAGCCACCGAGTCATGGTAATATATCTCAAAGTAACAAAGTAATCTACAAGCTTCGCCTCCTTCTTTTCCTGATTTCAATAACGATCAAAATCAAGTTAACGCCTTGTCCATTTCTCCGTGATAACAAAGATCTTCACACTCTACTCACTCAACAGTAAAGTACGTACCACTCCTGCCTCAGGTCCTCCCTCCCGGACTTCACCCACCCTTACCACCACCCACCTCTCCAGTCTCTCCCCAATGCCACATCCCCTTCTCGCCTCACCTTACCTGCAATGCAACATCCTTCCCTCCCTCCCGCTCGCTCGCATCCTACCGTACCGCAAGAACCCCTCTATCCCTCCCAACGGCCTCCCACCCACCCCTTTGTCATGAAACCACCCCCCAATCCTCTCCCCCGTTGCACAACCTCCAAGCAATATAAAACCCCACCACCACCACCACCACGGCCTCCCACCCTCTCCGTCATGAAACGCACTCACTCACCCGTCCGTCCCGTCCGTCACACAACCTCACGCTACGCACCGCAAAACAATATAAAAAAACCCCTCGCCACCTTCCCACGCCCACGACTTCTGGGACATAAATTGCAGCCGGCGCAAGGAGTTTCGGGCCTGTTGTCCACCTGCGTTCTCATTGGGGCTGGGCCGGCGATAGCTGTCCGGGAGAAAGTTTCCGTTCGTCTGGTCTTTGGTAAGAGGGTGAGGGAGCCGTGAGGAAGAGGGAGGGTTGTAGTGCAGCGGAGCGGGTAGGAAGTGACCCAAGCCGGAGATTTTTCACGCTCGGTTAGCTGGCTGGCTGGTTAGCAGGCTCCTAGGCAAGGGGTGTTCGTTCCTCGGACTTCCAGCCTGATTGTATCGCGCTGCTGCAACAGTACTTGGAGGGCTTCTGTTTTGGGATGGTGATGGCCTGGTAAGGGTACCGCTGTTTGGGGGGAATGGATGATGTTTGGTGGAAGGTGCTTCTGGCGTCGGGTCGGATAGGGGGAGGATCGGGGTCACGTGATCGGGTCGCTTAAGTGTGGGAGGGCGGATCTGACATGTCGAGATTTTTGATGGGGAGTTTATCCATATTTGCAGGTGGTACGGTAGGATTTGTTGGGAATGGAGGTGAAGATGGATGGGATGGAAGATACCGTGGGAACTGGTCTTTTGGAATATGGGTTTTGCGCCACAATAACCAAACATATTTTCTTAAGGTTGTTTTCATGCAGCTGCAGTAGCACCACCACAAATTTCTCGAGATATCACCGTGTCACTTTGATATTATTGTTTTGACGCACGTTTTGTTTGTTTGAACAATTCATGTATTAGCAGCAAAATTCGCTTTCTATGCTAACATTTCCCAAGCCCCAAAAATAGCAATCCCAGAACAGGTATCATGATTTATAAAGAGACTTCGCAATGCAAATTTACATGCAAGCAGCGCCATCAATGCCCAACACCTTTCCGTTGATCCATTCGCCGTCTTGGCTGGCAAGGAAGCAGACAACGCGAGCAACATCAATTGGGAGACCGACTCTGTGGAGAGGAGACCAGGTGGCGGCGTACTATGGATATTGAGTCAGTATTCTGTTTTGGGTTTATTTGAGGGGGATAAAGTTTACCTCGTCGACTCCGTCGTCGGAAAGCTTCTCGCCGTTGGGAATGTACTCTCGGCAAACCTTGTGGTACATGTCGGTCTTGATTCCTCCGGGAGCAATGCAGTTGACGGTGATCTTCTTGTCACCGAAGTCAATGGCCATGCATCGCACGAAAGTCTCAATGGCACCCTTGCTACCTGTTCAGATTGTCAGCAGGTGGTTCAAATCACGTGGGATATCTACTTACCAGAGTAGACGGTGTGCTTTGGAACACCCTTGGCTTGACCAGTGATGGAACCCATCATGATGAGACGGCCGCCAATGGACAAGTGTTTGTAAGCCTCACGAGCAACGAAGAACTGGCCTCGGGTGTTGATGTTCATGACGCGGTCATACTCCTCCTCGGTAACATCCTTGATGTGGCCGAAAGACACGACACCAGAGTTTGAGCAGACAATGTCGAGCTTGCCGAAGTGAGCAACGGCTTGAGCGAACAGAGAAATGATGTCCTTGACAACAGAGACGTTGGCCATGATGGCGATCGCCTCGCTTCCGGACTTTTGGATCTCGGCAACGACCTCATCAGCGGCCTCGGAGCTGTTGGCGTAGTTGACAACAACCTTTGCTCCTCGACGTCCCAACTCGAGAGCCATTTCTCGTCCAATTCCTCGTCCTATTTATCATCTTAGTTCCCAAAAAGGTGTATTCTTGACGGTTTGAACCCTTACCTGAACCCGTGACCAAAGCGATCTTTCCAGCGAGACTGGCAGATCCGATACCAAGAGGGCCGTTTACTGTCGCCCATTGGTTGGTAGTGGCTGGTGCAGGTGTGGTGGTTCCATTGTCAACTGGAGCAGCAGTCTCAACGGGGTGAGCACCGTTGCCATTTGTGGCCATATCAGATTCTGCGATTGGGGACATTTTGACTGTTGGAAGAGCACGTGCTGGGTATTTGTTGGTTGATGTTTCTGGTTGAAGAGAGATCAGAGTTCGAAGGTTGAAAACTGGAGCGAATGATGGTAGAAAAGTCGACTGTTGATGAGACGGTCGACCTTTATACAATGCTCCTAAAGTCTATCCGCTGTCATCTCAAACTCAGCTTCGGTCTCTCGCACCTTCGCGCTCTCGCAAGGTGCATCCGACCACTATGCCAGAGCCCGTGATATCCGTGGGAACAGCGACGAACCCTTGGAGATTGGCGTGCGAATTCGATAAACGTGTCTTGTCTGTGTTGCACGTCCATATCGGTGTCTGTGGATATTGGTTGGGAGAGTTGAGAAATCTTCGGACGTCCGTGAAGGAGCGGGAGTGGTGGAGGAAACTACGCCATGCGATGCGATGCGATCGAATTAGCGGAGACTGGGCCGTTGGGAGCGCCCGCTGGAGTGGAGAAGGTTAGTGTATTTTTATCCCTATTCCCGTCTCGCTAAAGGGATTTTTGGGGTGGCTGTTCACTGACTGTCCGCAACCACCAAATCCTTGGCTCCGGAGGTCAAGGCCTGGAGACTACACCCGAATTTACCCCTGAGAGCACTTTACTTCCCGGCAAATGTCGTGAGACCTCAACTAAAGTTCTGGAAGATGGACGAACGGTACAACGGACTCGATATTCAGTGTCGCTTTTTACATTCTCCGCAAATGAAATCTTATCATTGTAGACCCACACCCATGAGTCTATCCAGTAAGTATGACGAGTCGAAAGTACCTGCGTATGCTGGACATATGGATTCATGTTTATCCGGTTGAGCCTCCGATCCGAACTCGCCATTACTGAAGTGCAGTATGAAATGTGATACAACAATGCAAACAGGATCGATCTTTCGGACTGTCCTTTTGTTATCGATCAGACAATCAGGAGTCCGCGTCAAATGTTTTAACCTTACATCGCAAGCGCAACGTAGGCGACCTCGGCACAGCCTCAAGCGCAATGATCTCCCGAACGGCTTCAGGGGGCTCGCTTAGCTATGACCCAGACATCATTCTGTTTCGAAGCAAGACAAACTGTCATACCATTGGCATATTGCAGAAACATCGTCTCGCGATTGTTTCTGCTTGTATCCACTATCCGTTATCTGATAACTCTGATCTGTAACCTCATCCGCCTCGAATACCTCAGATGTTTCCCCAGCTCAACTTATCGCATCACATCTCTTGGCCAAGATGGGGTGAAAGTTCTGCCAGCTTTGAAAATCAATGATGATATTCGCACTTGAAGTTCATGCGAATTGCTGTTCACTGCCTCCCTCTCGAAAGCTTGCGATGTGTAGGTTCATATGCTAAAAATTGTAAGTGTATTTCTCTCATAAGTACTCGTTTACCCTCCTTTCTCTTGAGCCTCTAAGAACCTTCCCGATTCATACCATGCAAAAAACATCCTAGTACATTCTCCCCGTACCGAATAATTCCAAGATGCGCCTCAACCAGATCTCCCTCTTGGCTGCAGTAGCCTTCTGCTCGCTACTTGGCCTATCATCCGCTGGTAAGATATTCATACACCCCTCAGTATCTATCCCTCTCACGGGTATGAGAGGTTATCTTTTACTGGTGGCAGCTCTTTAGCAGCGGCAGACACTGACATGTACCCTAGAAGATGATGCGAAAGGCAAAGGCGGAGACAAGCCGAAAGTCACCTCCACCATCTCAGGCCTGTCTATCGAAAGCACAAAGCCAACCGCTAACTCGACTCCCGCCGCTGGTGCCGGGACAGGGAGCACAAATAGCAAAGTCATCGCAGTCGTAGTCGGTTCTCCAACTCTGAATAAGTCTCTTGTCTTCACCCCCAACGAGATCACTGCGAAACCCGGAGACGTCGTCCAATTCCAGTTTTCCCAGGTGAATCATACGGTTACTCAATCCACTTTCGCAGAGCCATGTATGCCCGTTCAGCAGTCTGATCCCAATGCAGCGGGTATTCATAGTGGGTTCGTACCGGGAGGAAGTGCGAACGAGACGACCGTGCAGACGTTTGATATGCCGATTAATGATACGACCCCGATGTTTATCTATTGTGCGCAAGGTCCACATTGTCAGTTGGGCATGGTTATGACTATTAATGCGTAAGTGTTCCTTCTGCTTTTCTTCTTACCTCAGAAACAGAAAGTGGGCAAGTCACTTTGCTTTGGTGTTCTCTTCTTAGATCATGAAGGTGGAAGGATTTTCACTGATCTTCAACAGGAATAATGGAACAGAGAATCTCGCAGCCTACAAAGCTGCTGCGGCCAATGCAACGGCAAACGTTCCTGCGAACAACTTCAAGGGTGGTGTCCGTGGTAGCATCCCCAAGGCTGATGCTGTCCCACCACCTGTGTAGGTTATTCCGCCTGTCTCGAAGAGGAGAAACGAGAAGGATACTCTGTATATATAAGGTTATTCATTGTGTTGCGCGCTTTTGATAAGCGGGAATTAGGGAAAACGAGGATATCTTTGGAAGCGGTTCTGCGAGCTGCGCTTGTCTCCTTGTATCATTTCGAGTAGAATATTTAGTGTATATAATTATTTCCCACAAGAGCTTGCTTCTTATTGATGATATGATCGCTGTCGTAGTGATGTTACTCTGGCAGGTGTATTTATGCTTAATCTTCACAGGTAGTTTTCCGTCCCCAAGGCTACGAGCATCCAAGTCATCACTTGCCGTGCATGACTCCCTGTCAAAATCAGCCTTGCCAATAAGTTTATGTATCCTCTCTAGGTTTAGTGAAATTGCTTCCGCATCAGTTTCCCATCACCTAGTCTCATGCGGGCCATTTCGCGTTCGTTCGCTTCCCTGTAAGCAGATCTCATCGTGACATTCACCGAGAAGGATTCACGTTGCACCGATGCAGGTCCTCGGCCCGAGACAGTACCATTGCATGTCTTGTAGCTGTCATCTTTGGGGTTTTCTCTCAGGGAGTGAGTGATTTGGAGAAATGTTCTTCGGCTTTCCATTCTGGGATGTATGACCTGGACGGTGATACATCCTGACACATATCTCCAGGAGCTTTTGCTGCATTTTTTTGACTCCATCAGAGGTCTCCATGAAGGAGATTTCTATATTTGAGAGAGTTCGCAGAACATGCCTTTTTTGCAATTGCTACTTGCCAACTTCGCCAGCTCGGAGCCAGCTCGGAGGCTGCGGGGTAATGTTCTACTACTACAATTCGCTGGGAAAGACCCACCCGTTTTACGAACAATCGAGGGCGGTCATTGTAGATTATGAACTTGACTGAATGCTGAACGCTTTTGTTGCCCCAACTTTTAAGTGTGCCCTGAACAACACTGAAGTGAGTGACGGAAGTCTATGCGTATCAACAACATCCATCAACTTTGAATATGACTCAGATCCGTTGCTAGTTGGATTACAAAAGAAGAATTATCAGAGTCTCAGTATCGTGTTCCGTAAGACTGACTGTCTGAAAAGGCAATAGTGATTTGTATTTGCGAAGGTCTTTTACTTGTAACTGTAAGCCTAGCGAAACGCCATTCGGTCATTTCCCAACCCACACTTGCGTGTGATAGACTTGGAGATGGTGGGAGAATGATGATGGAGTTCCTAACTTGTTCAAAGAAGATTTGGTGCTCTGCAAAATCTCTCTTGGGCGATGGAATTGGAGAGTATCGGCAGATAGCAGATCAGTACTACCGATCCCATGGACCTGTTGGACGTACTTTCTGCCTCGAGAAAACTCAGAGTTCCTAGACGACGAATTCATCCCATTTCCATGACTGTAGCTCAACAATGAAATGTTAAACCCCTTTAGTCCTTGGAGGAGATTGATCAGAAAATGTTGTCGCTACACCGAGATGTTTCGCTAGGTTGACCCATAGCAGTGAAGCATTCTTCAAGATTCTTGAAATGAAAGCCGGACTAAGTTGACTCGATACTACTTAACTCATTCCTGAACATTCCTAACTTACTTTATGTTATGTATATTCACAGAACGAAACCCTGGAAGAATAATTTCCACCTTGCAGTCATCTGCGCAGTTCTTTTGAGTCACGTGACAGATGTTAAACGCAAGTTTCAAGCGTTTTGATTGTCTTCACAATTTAGGTTCAAGTCTAAGTATTTAGACACTGCTCTACAGTGTTTCAAGATGCTTTGAGGATTTGGTGCTTTATGTGCCGTAGGTAGGTAGTTAGTAGGTCTCGATTACCTAGCGTTTCACTCAACCGAGATGAGCTGGAGTCTCAATTCGGTCATGCAAACAAACATCGTGACAAAGACAATCGAGCATCGGACTTGCACTCGAACATAAGCCTCGATCCAGCGAATGCGACGCTCATGGATGAGACAGGAAAATCGGTTACAGCGCTTAATGCCATCTGCTCAATGTCCTCGGCTCAAGAGAATGCACCGGGGTCTTCGATTGCCGCCAGACATCTCATCTCATACCATTCCGTCCCTCATTCGTATCATCTCAGCAGTAAGTGTCCCTAACCTGTCGTGCTTCCAATGCTAAATGTATCATTCCTCCAGTTGGAACATCACTAATGAGACTGTGAAAGGGTGGTTGACCGTCTTCGGTGATGCTCGCTGCCCCGCCAATGAGAGAAACGTCTCTCGGGCCGTCCTCTAGCCAGTGCAGCATCTGTCGGCGAACCAGCTTGACTGGATGCCATGTCCCAATAGAGAACTGGCCTTGAAGTGTGACCGGAAGTTTCAGGACCAGATCACCAAGCCAATGTCCTTGGCTAGGTGTGAGTGCGCGGCACGAAGGTCGATTGTCCCCATAAGCTCGGAGAACCATCCTCCTGCGAAGGTCTTCCCTGGTTGAATGCCACTGAACATGCCTCGCAAGTAATGGGTTGAGCAAACCGCAATGCTATATGACTGCCCCTATCTTTATGATGGTCTGTCAGGAGAGCGGAAAAGACAATCCTGGCTTGTAGTTGGGGAATTGTCTGAGCGATCAAATGGCAATGAAAAAGGACGTCACCGCCACCGTATGCAATCAGCCAATTCGTTCATTGAAGCCAAACCTGAATGAGAACCTCTGAGGTGCTCGAGTGCCCTATGGTTGCTGCCTCGAGCTTTCCAGGCCATCATCTTCCACTCAGCAACCATTTGCCATAATTCGACACTCGGGACTTCTATTCCACATCGAGCAAAGATTGAACGGCTTTGCGTCCCGCGAGATTGATTCTCGCACGTGGTCATCTCCTTTGACAGGTCACGTCCAGTCTGTCGAGATGCCCCTTTGAGCTTAGTTATGACTTGAGGAATAGATCCTCTTTAGGGTCCATACTATCTCTGCGATTGCTCCTTTGGGTAGCAGTTCCGTTTTCAGAATAGGCTTACCCCACCTTCATAAGACTGGTGCACGCTCTACTTCCTACCACAGCGCTGGGTACCGGTAATCCGGCTCTTGGGAGTTGGCGTCGGCAGCCAGCCGTGATGGCATCTGCAGTAGATCTCTGCTCATGCAAGTCATCTTCCAAACCAGGACCGGCCTGCTCTGGATAGCGTGGGGGGTTGATACTGGCGTCAATCCCGACTCTCTGGACACGCCGTCGACTGCACACCGAAGCTTGCATGATCGTGTGGCCGGCGGATCATGCTCGATGCACACCCTGGGTGTGAGTTAAGGCTCTGCTACCAATGGTTTCTAAGCAGAGTTCTTTGCTTATTGCTATTTCGCGAACAGTTGCGACATAGGCTATTGAGGTCTGTCTCGATGAGAAAAGAGGTCCACGATACTCTGTTAATGTTCTTGTTAACATCGATGTGCATGTTGAAGATTAGATTACAACTCATTTACACGCTCTCGGTTGCTGTACTCCTCGGTCGCCGATTTCGTCTCCATGGGTGACTGCTTTCTTTAGCCGAGAAGGAATCCCCATCTCCCTTAAGATCACCGGCAGCTGCATCGCGAAGTTCAAGAGAGCTCTCGGAGAAAGTTAAGATACAGAGGATGAGATGACCGACATATATCACGAACCGATCTTGGAAGAGTGAAACCCCTGAGGCTGGTTAAGGCTCTTCTACAACAGTTTCTGGGCCGGAGTATTCAGGCTGGAAACAAAGCCGAGGCGTGTTTATTTCAACACTTCATCTGGAACATCACTTCCTTCTACCATATCCTCATTACCCTAGCCAAATCTGCCTGTCACCTGGACCTTGCCATTGTGGAGAAGTGGGGTCCGCTCTGGCCCAAAATGCGCATTCACGACGCAAGCCAAGAAATGTGTCATCTCGTAGGCAATTTTATACTTCTCTTCATAGAGTCACTCAGTATGTTCTTTGTACATATTCTATTTCTTTGTCTATCTTTTTCTCTTACCTTCGACCTTGTCATTGCTCGTCATTATGGAATTTCAGGAGTACAAACAGGCATCAATCCAAAAACAGGTGCTAGGCCGGCAAGAAGAAACATTTTGGATATGCAGAAAGACCTTCCAGCATGGTGCGTTAGTGATCAATACGAAGAACATCTCTTGCACATGTACACCATGACTCACGATGGCAGGTCTCTCTACCTCCAAGCGCTCATAGCCTTGCAACAAACTTCTGAGGACGAACTTCTTTCGTGGTTCCAGATTGCTGGTGGGTTTATTACCGTTGTCAAAGTCAACACTTGAAACTCAAAGACGAAACAGGGATACATGGCAGACCATTTATTCCTTGGGATGGAATAGAGTGGAACCCTTCTGCTCCAGAAGTTGGTTATTGCCCACATTCGAGTGTGCTTTTCACATCAGTAAGTGGTCCAACACTCTGTTTGAATTACCATGAGCCGGAGAAGCCTTTCTTTCGCAGGTGTCTTCGATTGTTGTGCACGCTCTTGTTTATGGCACCAAAAAGTGCACTCCTCATCGCCAACCCAGTGCTAATTGCTTTCCCTTAGTGGCACCGAATCTATCTCGCACTCCTCGAAGTACCTTCCCTGCCCTAGTATCGATACCCCTCAGAACTGACCTATTCAGCAAGTCCTCTCTTCCCACGCGCAACACCTTGCAAAGACATATAACTCCACCACATACCAAATCGCAGCAGATAATTTCCGTATTCCATACTGGGACTACGCTCTCACTCCATCCATGCCCGACATCGTCGATTATCCTCAAGTCCTAATCAACACTTCTTCTGGACCCATGAACGTGTCAAATCCATTGCTGCATTATAGGTTCCAGCAATTCCCACTGAACGAAACGTTGTTTCCGGCAGGTGAGAGTGGGGAAGGTTGCCTCACGACTTATAATACCACAGTTAGATTTCCGGTGAACGGGGTATCGAATTGTGATAGCATCAATGCGAATCTTCAGGGCTCGAACTTGAAAGCGAATACTGTACGTTCTGGTTTCATTTGCCTCTTCTTGTGCAACCTTCTTCCAATGCTGACTTCATGATTGCCAAAGTACTCGGTCTTTCAAACTCGCGACTACAACACAATGGCAACTGGCACCACCTCCAACAGTGCTTTCGAGTATGCCCATAATCAGGTCCATCACACAATCGGTGGTTTCAATACCATGGACCCGGGACATATGGGTGTCTTTGCTTATGCCGCGTTCGATCCTATTTTGTACGATTCTCCTTTCCGTTGTCTCCTTCCCTCCCGAGTACAGCACCTAGTCACCGAGTCTGAAGACTAAGAAAACTCCAGTTTCCTCGTACATGCCAACGCAGATCGTCTCTTCGCTCTGTGGCAAGCTATGAACCCCACGTCTTTCCTTACACCGGATATCGACTCGACTGGCACGTTCACGAATGTGGTAGGAGGAAACCTGACGGTGGATAGCCCGCTTACCCCTTTCACGATGGTCAATGGGAGTGCATGGACGAGCACTGGAGCTAGAGATTTGGTGGGTTTGGGATATAGCTACCCCGAGATCATGGATGTGAGTTGGCTTTCGTCTTTTCATCTTTCTTAACGAGAAGCCGAGAGTTGGTTGGGAAGTTTTGATACTTATACAAGAAGAAATTTTGGTATTCTTGTTTGCTGTTTGGCATCCGGATCTATGAATTAGGGTTTAGAAATTTGATCCTAAATGCTGACTTCAAAATAGTGGCTGCCAATATCAAAAGACGATCTGGCGAAGAATGTGACAGCCGCGGTAGAATGGATGTATGGTCCAAGCACTTAAAGAGATGATGTCAAGGAATCTACAAATGGTGAGCGACAATCAGGAAAATCGGCACCACAGCACCAGAGTAAAGAATGCGCTTTACAATACATATTGATTTCTATAGAGTGCAAGAAAAGTGGGGACATGAGATGAGATTCACAACGCGACTTCTTGTGATACATTAAGAGCAAGTCTGCTCCGAATCCTTACTTATGAGATGAAAGAACAAAGAGGAATAGAAGTGAAGAAGAACAGGCAATTGGAAGTGATGTCTCGGACGCTTGAGCTGGTGAGGGCTGCGATCAATCTTAGTTGCCGCTCGTGGTGATTTGCATTATTGACACAGGTGGGTAGCATTCATTGTGTGAATCAGTGATAAGCAAAAGCTCAATTCCAGTGAATAAAGCACATTCTGTAAGACTTCCACGATCTACAGAACAACTTTTACTCGTAACGAAACAACATGAATCCCCTTCACAACAAACTCCTGTCGCGAGGAGATCCCTTCGCTACAATAGAGTCTCCTTCGCTATGGGACAGTCTCCTTTCCGCCTTTGCTACGAGAATTGATTTCGCTACGAGAGACTCCCTTTCATTCACTACAAGAGTATCTAGTCTTCGTTACGCGAGAGCTCGCTTTCCATCACTAGAAGAATTGCCTTCGTCAAGTCTACGAGATGTTTGGGGGAATGCGGAAGATTTGGGATGAACGCAATGATATGCCTGCTTAGCGACAGTTTTTAGGAGTTCAGGTCTATATGGCATACGACTTTCCATGATTTTTCTGCCATTTACGGTTCCGAGACAAAACGTTTGTGCGAGCAAAACATTTGTTTGATCCAATTGATAGGCGCTCGTACCAGTAGACGTCTTGTTGCTGGTTCTTATACATTCAAAAAAAAGTAGTACCTGTTGAGTGGCGTACGAGTGCACAAATCGGACGATGGTCCTCGAAGCAGCCCGAATAAGTTTCTAAGGACCGGGCCGAGATTTCGGGTTCCTGCTCGTAGTGTGAGGCTCTGCTTGCTTTGCCAATCGTCTGGATGCGGACCACCTACTAGATCTAGAAACGTGCTGCATGATGGATCATGGATGCGCAGTCAACACGTATCTTTTAGGATCGTGAACTGGATTGCCGCTACACATTGATAGCAGGCTGAAAATGAAGACAGGGCAGAATATGATTGCAAAGATCGCTTCCGAGGTGCTGTCCTCATGGAGTGAAAGTTCTTGCTAGGTTCGTACTCTCTCGCAAGAGCGAAATTGTGTCATAGATTATGTGCGCAAGGACTTATCAAACAGCGGACTTCTTTCTGAGATTGTTTGGCTCACCAACGTTGAATAAAAGAGGTAGATTGGGAGATGTAAGTAAGCCTCCTGTATTCCAGGTCCAGTCGAGGCTGACTCGCCGGAATCAGCGATCTGATTATTCGTTGCAGTTAAAGCAGCAGGTCGGAAAGTGGCGGGGTAAAGCCAAGGGTCACAATTATTAAAATTCTCCCGAGAACCAGGCTCTGCAAAGGTGGCAATTTTTGTTCGGTGTGGTTGGATAGGAAATGCTAGTTTGAGAGACCCGGCCTTATCCCACGCCCACTTGAATAAGTGAGCAAATGGGAAGCCCTGGTGGCAGAAGGAGAACAGGAGGAGCAATCAAGCAAGCAAGCAGCGGCGGCGGCATGCTATTGCATTTCTCGGGAGCCCCCAAGCTTTTTGGGTCTTCCAGTCCCACGCCCGTTACCCACAGACACTTGACGACCCTGGCTCCTACGAGCCTACCCTTCCTCGACCAGCCCCAAAGAGATCATACCTGGCCAGGGTGCCAGGATTGAGAGGTCGCAGGGCCCAAGGAAAAGACGACCAGCACCAGGAAAAGGGAAGCGGGTCAAGCCAAGCTGGGGTGCTTGGGGCTTTTAGAAGGGACGACACCATTTCCCACTCACTGTGAACCTGGTTACCTCTCTCTCGGACCAGTTCAGTTCGCAGCTTTCCACATAAAATCTTCAACATAGCAGGAGAATAAATACCTGCCTAATTTGCAAAAGCAGAAAAGCTCAAGGATAATGTGCAAGTCGCTCAAAACCAATTTTCAAGTCCTCAAATCTAATCTCATGTATCAGTATCAACCAGCGACACCCTAGCTTTGACTTTCGGCATCGTCTCTACAATTGCAGCCGTCATCACAATCTTCGTTACTCGTCAGAGCTCACGTACAATTTCAAGAAGTAAAAAACCCCTCTTATGTAGGACATTGAATCATCCGTAGCTAATCTCTTCTTTTTGATAGTTGATCTTGACCAAGATGACCAGCTTCCTCTATACCTACCAAGGAACGTAGTACTCGAAGAATTGCGTCTGCGGCGATGGTCTGGAGATTCGAGGGGATGGCAAGCGCAACGCAAGCTAGAATAAAAATCTGTCAATTGGGAAAGGGATTGATAGGAGAGGAGATGAGGGCTTGAAATGAAGTACGACTTGAAGCAGTACATTGTCTTTCGTAGCAAAAACCAGTCCATGCAACACTGTTAGCAAAGGCGATGTGGTAGCCCTGCGCCATGAACTTTCTCGTGACACGACCAATGAGATCATCAAGAAGACCGACAGCACAACCAGCCATTGCAACACTGTTAGCGATGACGATATGGTAGCCTTGCTCCATACACTTTCCCCTGAGGTGATCAATCATATCATCAAGTAGACCAGCATCAAAACCAACCATTGAAACACTATTAGCAATAGCGATATAGTAGCCTTGCTCCACAAACTTTCTCGTGACGTATCAAAAGTAAAACCAGTCATTACATCACTGTTAGCAACGGCAATATGATAGACTCGCTCCATAAACTTTCATGTAACACTTTTCAAAAGCCAAAGAAAACTCTCCTTCTTTCCTTCGAACTTGAAGCCTCGCAACGAAGCAGGGAAGCGATACCAAATTCACAACTGCAAAAACCCGTTCAAAAAGGATGCTCTATTATGCTCATACAGTATCTAGAACCGACACTGGGAAGCATGAATGCATAACCCATGATCCACCACATACAGACGAAGCCACCAAGGTAAACCCATCTGTCCCATCCATAAGTCATGTCTTTTCGTCAACGTCACGCTCGTGTGCGCGCACAACATACCTCGCTCTTTGCCTTTCAAAACTGCTCGGAGAAGCAAAAGTCAGCAGCATCGAGGCGCCGCCATGCAAGTCATATGTTCAGTTCCAAGTCTATCACACAACACCCCAACCACCAACGCCACCAGAAATGCAGACCTCTTAATCCATCTTCAAATCTTCATTGTCTTTGACGTGAATCTCAACGGCCGGCTCCTCGACTTCAAAACGTTCATCCTCGGCAGTGACTTCAAATTCTTGTCCTGGGTACACGCCTCGATTCATATTGTCCAACAGATCTGCTTGTAAAGCAATGGCACTAGCTTGGCCCATTTCATCCAGGTCAGGTACAGGACTCTGGTCAACAAACGGAGCACCGTCGTCTTCAGCGATTGTGTTGCCAAACTCTGCGTAGCGTTCTCGCAGCGAGGTTTCACTGGCAGACGAGTCGTGCTGAACATCGTCACTTGCAATGTCAGAACCAGTTCCAGAAACCATGTGCTCGCCGCGCGAATTTGATCCAATATCATTGAGACTGGCAAAGGTCCAGTCACCTTGTTGTGTCAGGATGCCTTGTTTGTTGGAGAAATTGAGATCATTATATCCCATACTCATGTCGATGCCTTCGTCTTCGATGCTGGGACGTAGAGTGGAGGGTGGAGGAGCATGATCGCCGTAGAGTAGAGGTTTCAAGTCTGCGTCGTCATCCTCATATTCTAGCAATTCTTCGTGGGTTTCATAGGCAGGCAGCTTCTCAAGGGCCGAGGGATTTATTGTCATCGTCCCCTCGCCATCCGGTGAACCACGATTTGGCTGATGGCGAGCTGCTCCTACTCCTGTCAAAGCGCTCGGCGATCCACGAAGGGAAGAGTTTCCGACGAGGCCCTGGCCTTCCCCCGATTCTGACGCATCGTCTTCTGAGCGCTCACCAGGATTTTCAAAGTCTCGTGTAATTTGCTGAAAGCGAGGTCCGCCTAGTGGGACGTCTGATCTGCGCCTATAGAAGAGAAGGTATGCACTTGAGGTAACAACCCGACTTGAATCTCTTTGCTTCACGGCGGAAGTGTCTGGGTCTCGTTAGTTAAAGATTCAAGGCTGTAATAGAGTACACTTACCATTATATTCCCACCACTCATTATCGTAGAAGTTCTTCGCAAATGCCGTGTAATGTCCACCTCCCAGGCCACCCCAGTGATCGTCGACAGCAAAAAGATCGTAAACCTCCTGCTTGCCTTCTTCGGTTTCAATGACCCTCGAACTCAGGTCGAGACCCTCAATTGGAAAATCAACAAAGACATCGAGCTTGTCACGGCGGTAATTATTATTGCTGAATCGCTTCAGATGCATGACAAGGATGTCGGGCGTCTTCCAGAGCTCAAACTTCTTGCTTGCCCGTTGGTGTTCCTTGCAACGGGGGCAATACCACGTGTCCGCCTCAGAGAGAATCTCTTCTTTACCAAATTCATCGAGACAATCGTCGAGTGTAATGCCGTTCTTTCGGCGAAGTTGACGGGCTGCTCGCTTGGCGGCAAGCTCGGGATCCTCGAAATCTGGCATATTGACCCAAGTATTGTCGCCTCGCATGTTGTCATCAGGGCCATCTTTGCCGTACATAGCAGCCCAAGCATCTGACTTCCAGTCGACAACCAGGCCTTCGCCGAGACGGACCAAAGGACCTTGATCAGAAGTTTCTGATGCAGTGGAGCTTGAGTCTCGGAGTTTTCGTGCTGACTGCATACCCTTTTTCGAGTAAGTTTTGATTCCTTTCGCGCGACGTTTGTTGTAACCTACTCTAACCCCAGATTTTGGTCCGGCCGGTCGCACGGGAAGAACCTAGTCTTCGGTCAGAACACTGTGACAACACTATTTCGGGCTCAAGGAGTGCATTCGACAGTCTGATGCAGAGAACTAATGAGATAGACCAACTTACTTTTACAGCTGGCGGTACAGCATCTTCATCACTCGATTCTTCTTCAGCCATTCGGGTTGTCGAAATGACACCATTGGCAGAGTAAGCATCCTCCTCGCTGGATTCCGACTGAGTTCGACTATTGGTAGACAGGTTTTCAGAGCCTGTTTCATGATCATTGGAGATGGGCTGTTGTGGAGCTCTGGTGTTGATGTTCGGGAAGGTCTTATCTTCATCGACGACGTTCCAACCCGTAGGAATCATTTCCTTGGCGCCCGAGAAGAAACCAACATCAAACATGTTTTGGAGAGATGGGGTCAAGAATGAGTTTGGTGCAACGAATTTTGGCCGACGAGTATTGAAACGTGCTGTGGCAGTCTTAGGGGACGAGTCTTTCATGACCACATCAACCAATTCATCTTCTCCATCGATAGAATTTGCGACGACTTTGCTACCTCCTGAGGAGTCAGCATCAGAGCCTGTCGTGAGGACTATATCTGCGTCGGCACTATCGGCAACACTTCTGTCTGCATCGTATTCTTCTTCAAAATCTGGATGCGTGGAAAATGTTGCGATCTTCTCCAAGATCTTCCGCTTGATCATTTCCTCGCTCTTAGCCTGATATGTACGTTAGCAGAGAACAAAACAGAAGCGAACTTTTGCAATTACCTCATCTCGACTCAGCATGATGAAATGTGGGACAGGTTCAATGGCCCATGGCTTTCGTGAGTATCCACGTGTGTTGCGTTCTGCGTTGTTTGGGCGGCGGTGGAATACAGGGACAAGCATCATCTCAGCCATTGGATCTTCCCATCCAGGTACGTCATCCTCTTCCGCAGAATCGGTGTTGTTATAAGAGAGCGAGAATGACTTCTTAGGCTTCTTAGGCTTCTTGGGAGCGGGCCAATTTGTTGGCTTCGCCTCAAGCTCGTATATCATAATCTCATCGTTAGTACTGATCTCCTCCGAAGCCACTTTCGTGTCGTCGTGAATCTTGTAGAACTTCGACTTGAATTGTTCGGCAGAGAAGAGTCTTTCCGTGGGAACGTTAACTCGTGAAGAGATAAACTCTTTCATAGCAGCAATGGAAGCATTCTTGTCAATATCAACTGACAAACGGACAGGTCTGTCATTCAGGGGAAAATAAAAGACTTGGTGGCTCCAAGAATTCTCGATTGGCAATTGTAGCGTCAAGTTGTTGAATGGATCAAATGTAATGCTGACTTTTGAACAGACAGGACAAACCAGTGTTGATTTGTACATGCCAGTAAAGAGATCTGCTACTACAGAGTCGTCTCGTTGCTTCGTGATATCCCATACTTTGGCTGCCATCTCACGGATCGCCTGAGGGTCATTGACCATTTCATCTGTGGAGTCGGGCTTTTCAATATATGGCTTCTTCTTCACTCTGCTCAGATCTTCCTGGAGTCCATCCAAAAGAAATCCCAGAAACTCCTGTGAATCTTGTTGACCATAACCAGAGAACGAAGGAGCGTACTTCCCGACGGTGTTCTTAAAACTCCTCGGTGTAACGGTACTAGGCGGATTTTCTCTGTATATTTCATGTAGCAGATGCCCGTAAGCTCTTGCGACGTCTCCATGATTACCGAGAGGGTTGTCTTCATTTATCTCTTTCTCCGCGGCGCCAACCAGAAAGTACTTGGTGAGCTCTTCAACACTTCGAAGGCATTGTAAAGCAGAGTTCATGTAACACGTATTTCCCATATTACCAAGACCGACAGCACCTTGCGGCTTGCCAGCTTTTTGGGTTCGGCCGCGAGTCATTGGCCCAGTTGGAGCAGGACTAGTGCGACCGCTATTTGTCTGGCTGGGTGTGGCGAGATTTCGACTTGAACTTGCTGCAGTGGTCTTGCTTCCTTTGGCTATGAAATTTGAGATGAAGTTGTTCTCACCCTGGACAAGTTCGTCGATGACAATAGTCTGATCCTCCCCTAATCCGGCCATGGATAGATCCATATTGCCGTTATAACTCGAGTTGGCACTGTGATCTTTAAAATCAACCAGCTCTCTCTCAGTGTTTCTTTTAAGTTGGGTGAAAGAGGGTACGTCTAAGAGCATTTGGGTCCACGAGTCTTGAGGAGCACGTTGTACAGGGCCAATCAAGTCTCCTGGGTTGGGAGAGCTGGGTCTCGAAGCAGGGGGTGTTGCGGCATTTGCAGGAGTTGCAAGTGGTTCTGCAGCAGGCTGTAATCTTGGTACACGCCAGATCCGGACCTTTCTGTTCAGCGGGACGATACCTGCTTTCCGCTTGATCTTGCTTAAAAAGTCGACATACTTCGTGGATTGGCTGAATACGAATAGTGGAGCAGCAGGATTTGTAGCCTTCATAACTTGCGAGACCATGATGATGCCATTGTCCGAGTAGAGCCGGTGTATCTTGAAGACTGGCGGATTGAACTCGTATTGGACATTGGGAATACCATTCTTGTCGGGATTCGTATTATGTGCGACTCGAACAATGGGCAGCGTGCCAGGCATGATGCCATACCATTCCATGACCAGATCCCAGGCTTCTTGAGGGAAAAGCACGAAGTTGTCCGCCATGCCAGGCTTCAGTTGCACAAATTGTTTCTCCTCGGCATCCGTAATGATTTGTTGCACGATATCCGAGTTGTCGACTGGTCCAATCTCGCCATCAGGTTCGACCTTGCTATTCTTTCGGGAGTCTGAGCCTCGACTGATTACCCTTCCAAGCCATCGCCGTGAAACCAGGTAGACCTCGTCTCCTTCATTAGGTTGACGTTCGCCAGCGGCCTCGTAGATAGTCGTAACGGTTTTGATTTGTACATCGATGGGAGGAATTTCTGTGAATATTCATTAGTGAATAATGCCGATGATTATAGAGATACCGAGCATACCTGTTTCTGCAGACTTCGCCGGGGCCGCATTCTCGTTTGCTTCAATCATTTCAGATTTAGCAACTTCGTCATCATTTCCTTCGTCCTGAGTCATATCAACAGAGGCTGCTCGAGGTTCAGGTTGTTCTGCGGAATCTTCTGTTTGCCTAGTGGGTTCGGAGCTGGGAACGGGAATCATGTCAACATCATCTTTCTGGCTAGAAGGTATGTCGGTCTCCAAGTCCGATGCCGGTCTCTTCAGAGGGGATGAGGATCTCTGGGGGAGATCTGCCGCACCCCCCATGATGTTTCGGTGTGAGAATATGCGGATAGGTGACTGTCCTCTAATATCCTGTTCGCTGGGTGCGAGCGAGAGCCGAAATTCAGAAGCGTCTCCACCCCTCTCGCTCTCCAGCGAGAGACCAGCGTAAGCTGCGCTCGGTGAACTGGCCGCAGAGGAGATGCAGTCGAAGGTTGGTATCGAGGGCGGGTATGGAGGACGTGGGTTGGTACGAGGTGGGAGGGCTGCGGCGGAGAATGAGAGGTTGGCTTCGCAATCTTCCACCGAATGTAATGGGATATCGGGATTGTTGTCGGAGTCCTGGCTCTGTATATGCTGCGGGGAAAGCTTTCTTTTCTTTGTTTGAGACGTTTTGGCGGTGCAGAGCTTCGCAGCTCTGTCTGTAATCGTGGATGGGTAGGTGCAAGATGAGAAAGGACTGGAATCACCTAGAGATTGGTGAGCGCAAGGCTGCAGGAACTGGCAGTCTGCATGTAGCGTAGTTATGACCAAAGGCTGGGCCACTTGAACATCGAGGCAGAATCAAGTGTGAATGGCTGTGTGAATGGAGGATTTCGAAGTGTTGACAGAATGGAGTGGGCTCAATTCCGAGGAGGCTCAAGAGTGGTATCTGTTTTTCGCTAGTGCGTTACCGTGCAATCGCCCAGGCGTTCTGGCAGCCTACTTGAAACTTGGTGGAGGGTGGCAAGGAAGGCAAAAGGGGAGATTTGTCAACGAGATGCAGTATTGCAACGATAAGAGAAGGCGGTGAACTTGGGTCGGGTCGGAGATGGGTGTTGAAAAGAGAATTCAGGCTGGCGGAGCGTGAATAATTGTGTTGGGTGGGTCGCGATGAGTTGAGTTTCGAATTTTTCGTGTGCACGAGTCGATTCACTATCACGGCGTCCATCCAGCCTGACTTTCAAGGATCTGCAATCTTTGCTTTGTGCTGACAAGGCTATGCTTGGTCTCAGGATGAGCATCGATGCATCACCTGAGTTATCTTTGCGACTGCGATGATTGATTTCAAGACATCTCCAGCTTTACATCTTCTTTCACAAGATCTCCAGAGTCTACTCTATTGAAGTTGGGTCAATTTTCATTTTCATCTGCTCTTTTCAGGTCATCATCTGTGCGTGATCTTCACTCATTATTACTGATATAAGATTCACAAAATCAGACTGACTCTAACATCAGCCTCTCGGGGTTGTTTGCTATGTCTTAAATTATGATTGTTGGTCCCGTGGCCATGAAGCTACCCTTAGCGTTTATGAGAGCAAGAAGAAACACATGTAAAAGCCAAGCTCAAGTCTTCTTTATTGCGTCTCAGTTACTTCATCAGAGTATTTGTCCTAGTGTTATGATCCTTCACGAGGAATGCGTGAATCGTACCGTGAGGTCAGAGGTAGAAATGACATTGCTGTCGATCATAAAATCTCCTTCTGCTGGTCAAACGGCAATAAGATGCAGGCTCCAGTCTCACTTCAGCTATTTGTATAGACTCATTAAACAGATCTATAAGGTCCGTATCTTATCTTAATGTTATCATTCTCTGATACAGATGAAGAACGCTAAGGAGTAGCACGGCGAGAGTTGCGAACTTCTAGATGGTGCTTGAGAATGCTGAATTTATGGTGGAAGATGAGAACAGATGTATCAGTGTAGGCCTAGTAGCGGGAAAGGATCACTATGGATATTCGATATTTGATATTTGGATTGAGAATAACGTTTCCTAAAGTAGTAATCTATTTTTACGGGAGTTTCCGCTCTCTCCCCTCGAACTGGTACTGGAATAAATACAGGCCCATTAGGAAACTAAGGCTCCAGCATTGGTTTGCACGTTTTGCGCAGTTCGCGCATTCTGCGCCTTTCGCGCGTGTTGCGCGTGTTGTATGTTTTCCAATTTCTAACATCAAAATCTACAAGTTGAAGGTGATTGATTAGCTTCAGTCTAAGTATGGAACAATCTATAGTAAGATTCGGACAATGGTATGCTTATTGAGGCCACAAATCTTGCAACTTGCATATCTACACCACGGTGAAGAAGTAACACTAGATGTTGTGCCAGACCCTTCAGCAAGCATCTTTCAATGTCACCGTGCTCGAATCATTGTCAAAGGGTGGGAGGCTGCTTGGTAATATGCCAGTGGCTGATATTGTTTCTCGGTAGAAGAGATAATTTACAATACACAGAAAGGAGAAAGAAAGATGAGCCCTCAGGCAATATGGTATCCCTCAAACGCCAGCCAAACCGAAGCACCCAACCATCGCGATGCAAACGTGCAATCATGCATCAATCGTCTCTATTGCGATCATGCCTCTCATATCAAGTTCGCCATCAAATCAAGTCTCGAGTCTTCTCGAGGTAGGTATGCTCACACCATTGGTAGCCTTCCTATCCCCGAAATTATGTAGTCGCTCTCCAATCAAATACACCTCATCTTTAATTTTCATTCTCCAGTCTTTCAACCATCCTAGCAAGATGTAAAATGCGAAACCGATGCAAAAAAGGCAGAGACACATCGGATATGCGTACCTATACGCAAGCATATGCTTCTCTGGGTTGTTCTTCAGTGCTGTGAGGACCGTAACTCGCGCCATAGCCCAAGGCATCGATAGAGCAAAGCAAAGTGCGAGTCCCACAGGGAGGATGAAGCTGCGTGTTGCGAGCCACGCATTCGGGTTCAAATATCCGTCTCGTATAATGGCTCGCAATGACTGCGCCGGCCGAGAGTCTTCGTACCAAAGTATAATCCGCGTCGTAAGCTTGAGGTAAAGTAGACCTAGGGTCCAACTCTGTACGAAGTGTACTACGTGGCGTTCTTCAGCTGCAAAATAAGTGTGCAGTGGTACAATGAAGTAAAACTCCACGAGGAATGCAAAAAGCGTTGGGAGAATGCATAGGAATGCGGTGTATGTCCAGGCTATCCGACCGATTCGTAGAGAAATTTTCGTAACTTGTCGGAGAACATTCTTTGGCGTATTGGCATTGATAGTCAAGGCTGCTTTGATATAGGTGAAGAATTTCCCAAGGTGTACGAAGGCGTACAGTGCTGAGCCTAGGACGTAGATTCCTATTGAGAACGCATATACATCATTCTTGCGGACATGAGGAGGTATGATTTTGGCAAAAACTTGTCGCCCGAAGACCAATGGCACGACAGTGATCGAGACACCAGTCAAAGCTGCGAAGAGCCAGATCGATAGGATGAAGAGGAAGATTCGTACACGGAACCAAGGCGGAATATAGACATGCTTGTACAAGCTTGACTGCTTCCCGTGAACACCATCTGGACGGTCCCACTTTCCATCCACACGCTCGTTGAACTCATCCACTTCAAGGAAGATACTCGTGTTCTTCGGGATCCGAACCTGATCTGAAGCAGGGGCCCTCACATATCGACCGTCATGATAGAAGTATGCTTTGAGCTCAGGATCAAGAATGAATGGTTCACTGAGATCGTCCTGGGTGTAGCGAAGGAATGTGTCGCCTTTAGCGCCACGGAAGATATCACCCCACGTCCGTCTCACTTGGTAGCCTTCCTCGTCCTCCTTTCGTTCATCAAACATAAACCAGGTGAGTCGGAGCATCCTGGCACACTGTCGGAACCACCAAGTGTACATCGCGTGGAGGCCGTCGGACGGCTTGAAAAATTTGACCGCCAAAGGCATCAAGAAGTTGTAAAATAGAAGATCAATAGGAAACTCCAGAACCGGCTCGTTAGAGGACCAATGGATGGGTAAGACGCCTTTAAATGCATATGCAAGCCCCCATACTACGCCCCCTAAACAAATGACGACCAAGCCTCCATAAACAAGGGCGCTGAACAGAATCTTTCGAAGTTGTGTTGCTACGTTTCGTTCTAGCACGTCCCTGACGGGATGAAACGTCGGATCATCTGGATCGCGAATGAAGTCTAGAATGGTCAGCTACAAATTACTACACATAAACAAGGTTGCACTTACAAAGAACCCCCTTCCGCATGATCTTCCGACACATAGAAACGAAAAGAGCAAAGTGGAACATGTAACAAGTTCCAACGAACCAATGTACAAAGATTGAGGTGAGTGGCGATTCGATTGTGAATAGGAGCCGTGACATAATCGTCGTGTTCTCGAATAGGGGTAGGAGTGCAGCGTCCAGTAGTAGACCGCAATATAAGGGAAAAACTAACATCTCGATGCTGATGATCAAAATGACTTTCATGACGCCGCCCGCTTGGTTGAGGAGATCGATGATGGTTGCCTCCCATTCCCGTCTAATTTGTCTAGTCGAAAATGGTGACCCTTTTTTGACATAGAGGGCACCGAGCACACTAATAGCAGTATAACCCGCTACAGTAGCCCAGAAGCGGTCAGCAGTGCTCCAGACGCTAAGCTCAAGATCAAGAGGTGACTTTCTTTTCCCAAGTTCTAGACTGATGACCCATGAATCAGGACGAGCGAGAAACTCGGGCAGTCCCTTGGCCAAATGCCATAGGTAGTTGAATGCATCTATGGATAACACGAGACAGCCGTTCACAGTCACGCGAGAGTCTCCCACAAACAGGTAGCGAACCCGACTCCCAAGACCTGTAAGGCTATCTACCAGTAATGACTGCAGTGTGATGAGTGATTCATGCGAAGCAGCAGAGAATGCGAATATCTCAGAATCGGCAATATGAACAACGCTGTTCACGAAGCCGTCCATGATCCTGTCGAGAGCGCCGCGAGAGATACTCAGTGCTGCCGAACCAAGACTCAGCCCTTGGACTGCGAGAGAAGGAGAGGCAGAAGACGTGAGGTAACTCCAGAAGGTAATGGGCATGGAGAGGATGGCGATTAGACAATATGACACCACGCCCGCCACTGACAATGCTAGGTCTTGCAAAAGGGCAGCGCAACCAAAGACAAGCCTTAGCGGGAGTTTGAAGGCAGGCCCGGGGTTCGCTAACAGGAGAAGCGAAACTCTTCCAATGTTATAAGGTATCCAGGCGCCAAAGGCGACGGTCAGTGCTAATAGAAATGCACTGAATAAGGCATTCTGTATAAGACTGAATATCGGGCCACGCATCCCTACTAACTCCATAATTCCTTCGAAATCTTCTGCATCATCAATAGCGTCTTGATCATTGGGGTCAATACCAGCAGCGATCGCAGCCTCAACAACCTCACGATCTTGCTCGCCACCGTCCTCACCTTCCTCGAAAGGACCGTTGTTGACAGGAACGAAAGGGGCTTCTGCAGCAAGATCATGGACTATGTGTTCGTCGTTCGCGCCTTGATCATCTGGTCGAACATCACCAACACCACCCCAAAGAAAGTCAGCCACGTTGGCCAGGATTCCCTGAGGTTCAGGCTGGCGGACAACAACTGGCTCACGTGGTTCAAGAAGAGGCATGTCAAATTCGGAAGCATTTGGATGTGGCCCTTCATCTTCAGGGTCGCTGTCAGAATCGGAGTCAGCTGGCATTGGATTGGCTGCAAATACTGCATCCCAATTGGCATGAGTTCGTTCAATTCCATCGAGTCCAATGATTGTAACGGGCCCTTCCGCATCTGAGTCCGGCGTCGAGGCGCGTGTTATTGGATGTTCCGCCTCATTTGCTTCTGGAACAAAGTGTTGTTCTGGCACACCATTCCAATCTTGCCTTATTTGGACTTGGCTACTGGAATGTGGAAGCGGGTTGTTTGCAGCAGGATCTAATGGGCTTTGTGGATGATTGATGGGACGATTTTCATTTTGTATTTCCCGAGGGATCTGGGTTATCTCATCGTGATTGTTGTCCGGCAAGTTCGAAAATGTCCAGTTGTTATTTGCCAAGGGTGAAATTGTGTCTCGCAACTTTGGACCGTCCGAGACAGCCCTTGGTCGGGACGCCACGAACGGTTTTTGGCTGGATACCATTGACCATGGATCTGGATTGTCTGGAGATACCGGATGTTGTTGTATTCTGTGACCATGATCATGTGTATCTGGGTAGTTCTCTTTTTGGGGTAATTGGGAGGATGCGGGCATGTCTTCTGAATCCTGAGTGGAAGAATAAACAGGAGACGTTGGCTCTTGAGCCTTCCCTTTCCCTTTATCTAAAGGATGACTAGACGTGCCTAATCTATCTTCTGGTCTGGAATTTGCCGATAGATGGTTGGTGTCTCTGGAAGCTAAAGGCTGAGAAAGGTCTACCCAGCTGTCAGAACTAGCACTACTCCTATCACTCTCGGGTTGAACGAGAATCGAGCCACCTCTGCCACTCGAGTTAAGATGATCAGGGTTGAATACGCTTCCGGCATGTGCTCCCGGCTGCGACGTTGGCTGGGAAGGTTGAGCGGGAATGAACCCTTGCGGTGGACTAGGCTCTGGAGCACTTCGGAGGACGATCATCGCGTTCACCCAGTAGCGCATCTGCTCGCCCTTATTTTCTCTTTCAATGATACGCAGAACCTCCTCTGGGTCACTCTTTGCGCGTCTCCAAATAGCAAGAAATTCCTCTGTCATTCTAGGTTCCTCGAGCTGCCTCTGAATCTCGGCGGCTGGCGCTAAGGCATCTCGAACCGGAGATGGTCTTTGATTCGAGGCTCCTGCCTCAACCACAGGTTCCTGATCATGTGTTTGCGTTCCTTCTGCGTGGCGTCGACGGTGCTCCGCTCCACCTTCTACGTGAAGATGTCTGCGTCTTCCATGGCCCCTCGGGTGCTGACCAACTTCTCTTCGCTCTGGTCTATTGCCCAAAAGATTCGCACCGGGACCTTGGTGAGCTGCTACCTCCTGTTGCCCTAGCAGGGCGTCCTGATCTCTTGGCCTCTCAGGTGCAGCGAACTCTGCGTTGAAACCAGCTCCCATATTGATCCCTGGTTGTTGCTGCACCACCCATTCTCTGATCAAAAAGACCAGGATGAAGCATATGACGACCACAAAAGTAATCACATATCCCTCCGCAACCGTGATGACAAGCTGATTGACGTAGGCATGCCGAGTCAAGTTCCGTAAAAAGGAGACTTCGCTTAACAAGGAAGGGCTTCTGTAAGGTGATGTAAGGCTATTAAAAGCCTGTGACACAGTGGCATTGTCAACTGGGTTGTCTGAAGCCTGTTGATATCCAAGTCCATAGAGCATAGATTTAAACAAGCCAGCGGCCAGTGGATCCGGGATGGTGATATTGAGAGTCTGAGAGACAGGTCGAAGTAGGCCAGTGAGCTTGTTCATAACTCCGCTAACGCTGGCAGATGATGTCTGACTTGCTTGCAGAGGAGACACTGGGGAAGTACCATTTCCTGTCATAGTGGCAAGTTGTTGCAATTCTCGAAGCATCTCGAGTGCTTCCTTCGAGGTAGCATTTCGAGTTGTACCGTAGGCAATGTAATTTGACGGCCAACCACCATCGCTGAACCAAAACAACAGCCGCCATACCTGTCGTATAACGAATGGGAGCAAGCCTAACCAAACTGTAACCACCAAGCAGAATCTCAACCAAGTCGCCAGGTTCTTGGCCGTATGGATGGCAACGTGTCGTAGCAGGATATGGAAAGGTAGTGACTGTGGCATGTTGGGAGAGTAGAGCTTCGTGAATCGAAAAGCGGTTTTGCAAAGCTCGCAGTGCTTCTTCTGAGAATGTGATAGCCACTCCATCAAGCAGTCTTGGTGCACGTATTTGATACTGCCGCTACATTTGCACGGGTGGAAAAGAGGTTCCGTATCGCTGCCTTCACCTCTACATATCCTACAAGTATCTGCATCTCCCATTCCGTCTTCACCACCCATTGTATTTGTCGCATATTGTGGGTCGTTCATGATATCGGGAGCGGATATCCCATCTGAAGATGGTGGGGGTGCCAACTCTGGATCTGCCATAGCCGCTGTACTGTCTGGACTTTGCGACCACGAAGTCGGGACTTTGTGAAAAGAAAGGTAGATCGATAGGAGAGCCAAAAGGCAAAGCCTTGCGTCTATCGGCGCTGTAGAACCATCTGAAGGTGGATTGGTGATACGCTCAGCGCAAGAGGGTTCCCGTTAGACTAGGCTGATTCACTTTAAAAGATGGCTTCTTTATCGATCTTTAGAGATGGAAATGAATGTTGAAGGAATGTTTCAAAGAGCTCGGCGCAAGGAAGTCGTTCGGCTGGCAAATGTGTTTCGTTGCAGGGCGTTCTTGTGAGATGGTAGATGCTGAGAGGTCTGACACCTGGTGGAACTTGGAAGGCTGGCTTAACTATTGCCCGGATTCCGAAATCAGTCACGTGGAATATACTACGATTGGCCTGACCACCACTGACTGCAGCATTGTCTGTGGGGTTGCTTCATGTGTCATTATTCGAGGTCTTGTCCGAGGTGAAACTGTTGCTGGCGGATTTAGGCAGAGTCAAGAGTAGCAGGAGATCCTTGAAGCTGCAAATGGGATGGACATGAAACATCCTCGTCGCGAACTTCGGAAAATGAAAGCTGGCAACACACAGACCTAGTATATAAGAAGGATCTGACTATCAGAGCCATTGGATGCAAAGATACTCTACGTTCTTTATTGTCTAATCAATCAGATCTGGCTGTGGCTATTGACCATCCCATCCTGTTTGTCTTGGTACTTCTCCAGGTATGGTGTTCTCCAATGTTCAATGACGTTTTGGCTCCCGTATGTGCGCTAACGCTTTCCTGCTCGGGCCTGTCAGAAAGCAAGCTTGTGATAACCGCAACATCTTCCTCCTTTTCATTCACTGCAGAATCTCTTGCTACTCCCTTGGTCGCGTAGCTGTGTCCAATTTGCAGGACAAATACCCACCGGATTATTTCTGTCGCGGTTCCAGACGATATCCGATCTGCGAGCTCAGTCTTGACGTTTGAGCCAAAGCTTCTTGTCGGCAAAGCTTAGACAAACCTGCCATTTTCACTCTGCCACCACGAATCCTACTTTCTAAGAGGACCTGGATCTGGATACGAATGCTGTAGAAGATGGCGGTAGACAGTAATGGAAGGCTGGTTGAGCCTGGTCACAAGGGGATGAACGGACATGCCACAGCTTCCAGATCAAAGCCAGCAAAAAAGCAACAGAGCTTCAGCGTCTTCAGCACAATTTCTCGGTATGAAAATTACTTGTTAATAATGGATATTTGTGGCAAAGCTAACTAAAAATCAGACTGCTGACTTGGTACTCGATTATCACGATACTTTTCAGATGCCCTGCTACAGTAGACCTCACGGACGCCTCCCCGAAGATATGCAAACCATACTTTCAAGTAAGGTCTGCTATAACACCCCATATTGAACCTTACTACGATGCGTATGCTGCTCCGTACGTTGATGCAGCTCGACCATACTATGAGACGCTCGATAAGAGAGTGATTTCTCCCATAGTGGTTCTAAGCAAGAAGTACGGCTCTCCACGAGTGGCACAGGCACAAGCTTTCGGTCAAGCTCAATGGGAGAAGAATATTCAACCAGAGGTTTCAAAATACCAAACAATACTCCGAAACCAATATGATCAGACACTTGGTCCTCATGTCAGCACAGCTATAACCACTACAAGCCCATACTACGATGTTGCTAAGAACAGTGCCCTACAAACTTATTACGAACACATCTTGCCTACCTACACCGCTGTCCAACCATACGCGTTACAAGGATATGGCATTGCCAGCGACTTCGCCGTGAATACGGCGATTCCTTATTCCCAATGGGCTTGGACTACCGGTGTTGTGTTCCTCGATAGGACCATCTGGCCTAAGTTGCGCATCCTGTATGGAGAAAATGTGGAGCCCCAGCTCGTCAGAATTGGGGAGCGCCTTGGAAGATATCGGGATGGGAAGAAGATTAAAGCCGTTGCAGAGGAAGTGGATAGGTTAGTGCATAGACACGACGTTTGATACTTTTACTGACCATTTGTGTAGCTCCTTGTCTGCCTCTTCTGCTTCTCAAACTTTTTCATCCATCTCATCCTCCATCGCCTCGGCCCACGAGACAACTATCCCTCAGACGAGTGCTCCTGCAAGCACCGCCAATGCCCTAGAATCACCCGCTTCGACTCCGCTGTCTGAAAAGGAAATTCGAGAAAAGGCTCAGAAAGTCGTTGCTCACGATCTAAGAACATGGCAGGAAAAGTTCGCAAAGGCAGCGGATGAAGGATCAGATGATCTTGAAGATCGCATTACTGAAATTACAGAGAGATTGGTCAAGAATCAAGCTGAGAAGGTTGGCAAGGCGCATATTATTGAGCTGGAGGAGACTATCAAGTCTAGTCTAGAGTCCTTAAAGCGGAACATCATCTCTATTGTCAAGGACGCCCACGACAGTGAAGAATCGGAGAATGCCTTGAATGCTGCTGTGCGCAAGGCTGGAGTCGCTATCAAGTCCAAGGCGCAATCTGTTCGAACATGGAGACAAAGCTACGATCAAGAGACTAACTCTCTTGTAAGCAAAGCCGCCATGGACACGCTCGAAATCTTGGATCATATTCGCGACCTTGGCCTGCAGGAGATCGGCATGCGTTGGGCTTGGATTGATGGTGTTACCCACAAGGACTGGTCCAAATATCACCAATTGAAAACAAAATTCGACGAATGGCGGTACGACGTCGAGAAGGTTGCCACTGAACACCCTGGTCTTGGGAAGGCACGTACTGCTTCTGATGAGGTGGAAAGCCAAGCAATGGGAATTGCTGAAGATGCAGCTACCGAATTAGCACGTCTCAAAGAGACTGGTCGCTGGAAGATATCCGCCAAGGATGCCACTGACGACTTCAGCACGAAGATAATGCCGGCAGCAGCTGTTGTGGCAGGCCAAAAAGTACTGGAAAAAGTCAGTGAGCTTAGTGAAGCTGTAGCTCCATCATCTCAGGGGACTCTCGAGTCTGTCACCTCGTCCATCGCTGAGTCAGTTGTTGAGGGCATATCAGCCGCTTCCTCAGTTGCGGCTTCGCAAGTAGACAATGCTCAAAGCGTTGCGTCATCTGTGTCTGCCAGTATTGTTGGCACTCCACAAGGAACTGTGGAAAGTTTGGTCTCTGCTGGATCATCGAGTATCAGCAGTCTTGCAGAACAGGCATCCAGTTCAATCATAGGAACGCAACAAGGCAGTGTTGAGAGCGTCATTTCTGTCGCAAGTGAAAGTGCGAGCAGTTTTTCTGCTCAAGCTTCATCTTCTATCTTGGGCGAAGAACCAGGTGTTGTATCAAAAGTCGCCTCTGATGCTTCAAGTTCGATCAGTTCGGCGGTTTCGGGAGCATCCAGTGCTGCCTCCCAAAAGGTATGGGGCGGTGCAATGGCACAGCACGTTGAGGCTCGACAAATTATCTTTGAAGATGTCATTGACGATTCTGACGATGATACTTTCAGCGAAAAACTCCAAAATATGGCAAGTCAGGCGGGAGATAAGTACAGCGACATCGCGAAAGCTGTTAGCGAGGCATTGGTGGGTACCACCAGCACCGAAGCATTTCCAGTCACGAAAGTAGCCGCAGAAAAATACTCAAGCGCACTATCTGCTGCCAGTGTTGCTCTTTATGGTACTGAGCAAGGATCAGGGGAAAGTATCTCTAGTGTAGTCTCGAGCAGATACGCTGATGCAGTTGCTGCGTAAGTACGGTTCCTAAACGACTCGTCCTTCTCACTAACGAGTCATTTAGAGCAAGTTCTATTATCTATGGGACCCCAATGCCCATTACGGCGTCATTGGCTGCACAAGCGACAGATGCCTATAACGCTGCTCTTTCTCAAGCAAGTGAGAACTACGCCCACGCTCGATCGGTAGTGTCTGCCCAGATATCTGGTGAACCAAAGCCTGTTCATGAAGCGATGTTCAGCTCTGTTGAAGCAGCATACTCGGACTCGGTTAATGCAGCTAGCAGTCGACTTGGTTCGGCTCTCTCTGCTGCTTCGACTGCAATTTACGGAACAGCCACTCCCCAGTACCAGGCCGCGCTCGCATCGATATCTGCAGTCGCCCAATCCAAACTTTCCGAAGGTCTCAGCGCGGCTTCGGCACAATTTGACAGTGCAAAAAGCTACGTTGCTGCCGTCAATACTGCTCCTCCAGCAAAGCAAAAATTATTGGGACAGATGCAGGACCAGTATTATGCAGGAATCGGAATGGTAAGGTCAAACTCTTTGTTTAATAGTTTCCTCTTTTGTCTTTCAGATCGCTTTCAATCCCGTGACTTCACTACTGCTCTAGATCTTACAGCCTTGTTACCAGGATATGAGGATGAATGCTAACAACATGTGGCATAACAGGCGCATGCTCGATATTCAGAATTCTTAGAAGCAGCATCTTCTGCTGTGATGCCAACCCAAACGCCATTCCACCAAAGCCTCTACAACAAGGCGAGCGAAAATATCGTTGGTACACCAACCCACAAATTCCAAGCCGCACTAAACACTGCGTCCGCGCATTTCTCAAGCGCGATGGCAGCTGCGTCGGCACAGTATGATGATATTCTTGCTTCTATTCACAAGATTGGGGGCGATGCAGGTGGTGATACTGTTCCTACAAGCAGCCTCGCAGCTGTGGCATCGTCTCGCTATAATGCCGCCGTTGAACAGGCCTCTCAATCCTTTGCTAGTATTAATTCTGTGATCTCTCAGAAGTTGGAGTCGGGGGCTTCTGCTGCTTCTTCCGCTGTTATTGGCAGTGAAACACCTTGGACCGAATCAGTTGCATCTGCTGCCAGTGAGAATTGGGAACTTCTTGTCACCAAAGCAAGCAGTCAGATATACGGCGCACCTACTCCATACTTTGTCACAAGAAGACTACTTTCAGAGGCTAGAGAATATGCCGCTCAAGCAACCGAGGGAGCAATGTCCCAGTACGCTGCCGTACAATCGCTTATCGGTGAGCTTGTCTCAGGCAAGGAGCCTGACTTTACGGAAAGTGTCTATAACCGTTTCAGTTCCGCATACTACACCGGAGCTGGACAAGTCGCCTCATCAGCTTCATCCTATGCAAGTGAGGCTTACGCATCCGCGAGCTCTGTTGTCAGCTCGGTATTTACACCCCCGCCTACAATCGAAGCCATCCTTGACTCTGCATCAAGCCGAGTAGATGAAGCAGTGAGTGCTGCTAGTGTTCAATTCTATGGCACTGAGAAGGGCAGCTACGAACAAGCCACATCTGCCGCTGCCTCTGCTTATAGCTCAGTGCAAAGCGTCGCTTCGGAGAAGGTGTACGGAACCAGCGCAGGATACGCCGAGGCAGCTCAAAGCTCGATTGCGGATGCTGCTCTATCAGCTCAGCAGGCAATCTCAGAAGCCATCTGGGGCACACCTACTGGCACCGTCGAAAGTGTGACAAATGCGGCTGGCGAGGCCTACGCGACTGCCGTGTCAGTTGTAGGCGAGCAGTACTCTGCAGTCGTTTCGAGGGCCAGCGAGGCTATATACGGCCCTGAGCAAGGTGCGATCGAGAGCGCACAATCAAGACTGTCTGCTGCCGTGGAGTCTGCTCGTGTTAGGCTTGCTGAATTCGCATCTTCAGCAGGAGAGGGCGCCAGCGACGCGGTGAAGCAAGCGAGCGAGGGCGTCGAGAACTTTGCCAGTAGCGTTAGCAGCGCAATTTCCTCTGTTACTTCCCATGACGAACTATGAAAATAATGATAATTAACAACGCGGGTGGGGAGGACGTGTAAAACCCAAAATGGAGGAGGGACAGATACATAGGTTCGGAGGATGAGATAAGAAACGAAACAGACACACGTGTATGATGTATATCCTCATTTGCAAGCCCGAACGCTTCCATGAAGGTTCTTTTCTTTTTGTTCATTTGCTTGCTAGCGGGTGGTTGAATTTTGATTGCGACTTTTGGCGATATCCCCTCTTGTACGTATAAATGCTTTACGAATCGATTACTTTGGTGCCGTGCTTTCGTGTAGGTGTTTGCAAGCAAATATTAATTAATGAATTGCGAAGTGGCGTAGCGTGCGTAGCGTGCGTAGCGTGCGTAATGTCCATGGGCAAGGCGGGACAATGTGGTGGGTGGGGATCTGAATTCTAGATTCTGAAAGCTACAAGCGCAGGGTGATAAGGTGAGGCAAAGCTCACTTGTTCCCAATTCCCCGTGTATACAGTGTAGAGGGCGGCTGACTTGCATGCATTAGTTTGCCATTCACATAGCTCAATTCGATTACCTGAGGCATACTTTCCAGATTGATTGGCTCTCGTACCATGCAATACTCACAGCGCATGCAGGTGGCTATGCGTCCAAGTGCTCAAATGAAATGGAAGAAAGGAACCATGGTATGCCTCTCACCTTGAATTTTTATTAAAAGCCCCATATTAGAGTCTCAAATTTCATCCAACACCATATTCTCCACCTTTGAAGACTCATCCTGCCTGCCACCCTCATCGGGTGCGTCTGAGCAGGCCTTACCTAGAATTACAACAGGCGGCGGACCCGCGCGAAGACAAACAGTCTTCGCGCATCAACAATCCCGAGTGCGCTACCGAACCATGACTATAGTTTAGATCAAAGTAACCCACCGCTCGAGTATGTCAGTCTCTCGCAACTCGAGTTGAAGCCGAAGCCCAATGTCGCCGTTAAACGGCATTTCTGCCTCGACCCTGCTTGCTCTCCATTGAATGAAGCACACGTTCATTCACCAACCCGAAACCTTGTCTCTTTTATCTCTGAAGACAGTCTCGCCTTTCAGCCTTCACCTAGTACATCCTTGGCAACTTCAACCTCCGCCTCTTCTGCTCAATCGACAAAATCACCAGACTCCTCTTGCGCTACAGATACTTCACCAGACCCACACTTTAATGTCCCGGAACTCAACGGACTTTCACAGGATAGTCCGCCATTACCTCAAGTAATTGTCCCGGGATGCGAGGTACTTTCACAGGAGAATCTTTCACTACATCAAGTGGAAGTCCCAGGACTTGATGTTCTCTCACAGGATCATCTACCATCACTCCAAGTCCATGTTTCAGGACTCAAAGTGTCCTCTCGAGATGATCTTCCATTACCTCAGGTCCATGTCCCAGGACTCGGCGTACTTTCACCTGCAGCAGAAGAAGCATCACCTAAAAACCATCATATCTGTGCAACTTGCGGAATGCCCTTCTCTCGTGTCCATTTACTCAAGTCAGTCCCCACATCAACTGAGTGACCTAGACTAATGAACCCTAGCAAACACCGAAAACGACATGTCCGACCTCACAAATGCGAATTCTCCTTCTGTGAATATCATACCAAAGGATTCGCACTTCGAAAAGACCTCGACCGTCACAGGATCGCCTGTCATCGGCCACAGTTTCCGGTTCCCCCGAGGAGATTCCTATGTCCAACTCACGGCTGCCGTTATGCCGTCGAAGGTTTCCTCAGGAAAGACAACTGTAATCGACACATCCGCAATGCACACTCCTAGTCCCAACACCCTTAACTCCCGCCAAGGAGGACCCAACGAGATAATGACCCGATTCTTCGACGACAATGAGAGTAGAGATTTCTCCGGAAGAGATCTCGATAAGCAGGTCATAGCAGGAGTCAACTGACTGGATTGACATGCTGGTGGCGAAGAAGCCTTGTTTAGTACCCAATCAGCTATTAATCTAGGTGGGCTTCAACGTGGACGTATGAACTCTGCTGCAGCACATGGATCGTATTTCATTTGTTATTTGTTATTTGTTAGTCTTTTCTGCGCATTGTCGCAACCTGTATCATTGTACACATTTCCTATTCTATCTGTTGCTTGACTACCTAGGTAGCTAGAGAGGCTTTTTCGGGGAATCTATCTTGGAGGAGGGGAACAAAAGGGAGTCGCAGCATTCGAGGGCTAGGTGGGAGGTGAGAGTATGGACATCGATATGTGGTGGGAATGACGAGGAGGAGCTTTGGACAAGATCAACTTGGGTGGCCTGGAAGTTATTTTTTTTGTAGTTCTTGCGTTAGCTTTCCTGAAAGTTCTGAGATACCCTAGATTAAGTTCATTCAATTAAACTGCACATGGCATCCTTCCGTTATTGAATGAAATGGTAAAAATTGAGTCGGACTGGGAGAAGGGGATTTCCTATGTAGTTATTTCTACAATCTGTTCTAATCCAAAGGTAAACAGTTGCCGTTTATGCAGGACCCCCGCCATTTACGAATCGCATGTGCCATTTATGAATAGCAAGGTATATATAGTACCCTTGGTTCATCAACTAGCCCTGCCATTTATAAACAATTAGAGCATATCGAGCTAGCCATAGCTAAACAGCGCCACTAATAAACAGTCTGGAAATAATGCCTTACTTTTAATATCACTAACACTTTGGGTACTTTAAGACCCTATTCCACTTTAGCACCTCTGCACCTCAGCACCTGAGTCCAAGACTCCCGCACCGCTACACAGCTGCACTTTTACACCTCTGCTACTTCCTGGTGGCCCTAAAATCCTGTATTGCTTCAATAAGTATAGTAGTACAATAAGGGTGTGCATTGTTGCTGTGCTGAGGTGCTGAGGTGCTGAGGTCAGAGCCTTGTTTCCGGGCTATTTATCAATGGCGCTGTTTAGCTATGGCTAGCTCGATATAGTCTAACTGTTTACAAATGGCAGGGCTAGTTGATGAACTAAGAGTGCTATACATAAACACCCTGCCTTTTATAAATAGCAAGGGGTTAGTTTATGGATTGTAAGTGTTTACGTATGGACTAGAATAAATCTTTCATTCTCTGTCTATCAATGCTGCTAGTCTGGCATTTTGAGATGGTCCCCATGTTCTTGTAGTACTACAACACTACTCCGTACATAACGACGCATGGTTCGATATAGCGACAGTCATTGCACCTTCCAAATTCAGGTGGTTCTCCCCAAGGGAAGTCGCAACTCGACCTCACACTCTCATCCTCAGCCGGTGCATACCTACCGAATTTGTCTCTTCCAATGCCCTTTCCTTCATAAAAGCAAACTAGTGAGTATGAAGTGATCTTCCCTCTCATTATCTTCCTTTCCTCTTACAACACTTTTGCATCACATCAACATTGCTCTTAGCAGGATTACCAAAACTATTCCACCACTGTTATCACTTCTCATTCATCCAAACCTTGCCGAACGATCAAAATGCACGGATTTATCTCCTCGATCACCCTGCTCGCTGCGGTCATTGCCTTGGTCTCTGGTGCAGCATTTCCAGAACCAACTTCAGGTTATCACGAAACCTGCCTCAAGCGTGACAGTAAGGCTCAAAATCATCTCTACTTTTCATCTTCCCACCAGATGACTGATATTCATCTACTAGGTCCCTGCGGTGGAAGCACTCATATTAACGTGGATGTGCCATGTTGCGACGACATGGAATGCGTCTTCACGTACGACAAGTCCGATAATTTGCCCGTCCATGTCTCTCTGTGCCTTCCACCGCCTCCAGGATGGTCCACTCCTCCGGTCGCTGCCCCGACTGCATCATTGTCTGCACGTGGTGGGAATAATTACGGTTGCGATAATTTCCATTGTGTTCCTCCTTATGCACACCCAGCTCGAGATGTCGAAATGACTGATCGTCGCCGAGCTGGTTGCGGCTGTGATGATTCTGACTAAATGCTTCCTGACACCGAGTGTCACGGTTCATAAGACGTCGGTACAGGTATGCGTGGTTGCGGTCATCTGGTTGGCACAATGTAAGTTGAAATTGTGATGAGACGGGAATCGGGCTAATTCATTCATAGTACAGTTTCCTTTGCTTCCTTGCTTCAGGAGATGGTGCATAGCCGATGGATCGTCGTTGTCCGACTCGTGGTCGTACTTTTCGGTTAACGCTATACTTATTTCATTGTTCCCTTTCTACGGTATTCTGGTCCGCTCGGTCAAGCTGGATGACTACTCTTCAGGGTTGCTCTGTCAATCCTGTTTCTAAGAATGAAGGTCTCGACCTTTTCTCAATTCATCATTGTGTTATTGTTATTGGTTTGACCTGGCATGGCTCTAGATAGACTTATCAAAATGGAAGGGTCTATCCTAAATTGAGAGTTCTGTGATCGTGAAACTTCGTCTTTGCAAGGACTTGAAAGCGTCCTTCTACACAGCCAAATTGTGAAGCGAAGGGAAATCACCGGTCATTCCAAAGATTTCTAAAGTTAAGATAGACAAGCAATGTTTTATGAATTCTATAAAGGAATTTCGGTATAGAGATGTGCATATGAAATAGCAAAACTGGGTATCTAATAGAACATCATATCTTCATAATCATACATCTCCCCGCCCGGGCTATCCCAAATTTTTCGGCAGAGCCCAAACAGATAATAGCATCCAAAATCTAATCTCCAATCTGCTACGTATTCACAAACAAGCACTCAGAGCCTCATCAACAATCCTCCTCGTCTCCTCATCCAACTCACCCCCCTTCCCCTCCTTCTTCGCCTTCTCCTCCTCCTCCTCCTCCTTCGCCTTCTTCTTCTTCTCAATCTTCATCTTCTCCACCCACGCCGCCGCCTCCGCGACCGCCGTATCCGGATGCCGTTTGTGCTTCAACAGATACCCCTGGATCTCCGCGGGGCTGAACGTCATCGTGGGAATCACGGCCGCGAAATCCTCGCCTAGCGCCTTGATCCGCTCTTCTTCTTTCTCCTTTGCAAGTTTCTCGTCCAGGGCTTTTTTCTCGGCGGCGAGTTTCGTGGCGAGTGTTTCTTCGGCTGAGGGTGATTTTGAGGGTGCTTTTGTGGAGGAAGGGGACCGGATGACGATGTTGCGAGAGGCGGGCATGTCGCCTTCCAGCGTGGCGAAGATGGAGCGGAAGATGGTCGTTATCATGACGGTGTTGGCGAGGTCGAATTTCACTTGCATGTCGACGCGGCCGGGGCGGATGAGCGCTTCGTCCAGCTTGTCGATGTGGTTGGTGGTCATGATCAGGACGCGGCCTTCTTGCGAGGCCACGCCGTCGAGGATGTTGAGGAGTGCCGAGAGCGAGATACGGCCTGAAGTGTTGTTGTTTGTGGGTGGGGCCGCGGGGTTGATCACTGTGGTTCCGGGGAGGGTGGTTACGAGTGGTTTGGCTTCTTCTTCGGGGGCGGAGGAGTTATTGTCTCGGGTGTGGGTTAGTCCTGCGGTGTCGATGTCTTCGAGTAGGACGACGCATTGCTTGGGGAGTTCTGAGAATAGGGTTCCGAGGTTCTCTTCGTTCATTGCGGGGGAGTTGAGGGAAACGATGTAGATTTTCAGTTTGAAGTAGCCGGCGATGGCGAAAGACAGAGAACTCTTTCCTGTTCCTGGTGGGCCGTAGAGGAGATAACCTCTGCGGTACGGGATTCCGCGGTTGGAATACCACCTTCTAGTCATAGGATGAAGATAATCTCTCATATCATCAAGGAGACTCTGCTTGACCGATTCGTCCAGGACGACGGTTGAGAAAGGACGTGAAACTCTCGAGACGCAGCGAGTCCAAGCTGGCTCAGCAGTACCACTCTTAAGACCGCCACGGTAGATGATAGTTCGATTCTCGTCGCTTTTCTGGAACTCGACTCGACAATCATCGAGGAGATCTTTGAGGATCGTTGGATTTCTGCCAAAGCATTGTACTGAGATCTCTTCTCGCTCGCTAACCGGACCCCAGGACTGCTGCCTCTGATCTTGCGTACGGCGGAATATCAAAAGTTGTCCTTTGTACCAGAAGTAATGCGTGCCGAAGGAAGGCGTGAATCGAACTTTCTTGTTCTTCTTCTTGCCAGCACTGGCGATTGCCATTCCGTTCTCGTCAAACTCGACCCCGACTTCGTCCCTGTCATCGTCCTCGTTGAATTCGCGCCATAGGAACCACATTCTCGAGTTGAGGTTGGTGTTGGCGACAAATCGACGAGAGCGTTTGGCAAACTTCTGGTTCGAGATCCATGCCATTACCATATTATACATTTCGTCGTCAATGCGTATGTCTGCTGTTGACATCAGATGCTGGTCGGCGAACTCCCAGATCCATGTGTTGATGTGTTGAGAAGCGAAGACGATGAGCCCGAGTACTATTAGGGCGGGAATGTAGAGTGTAAGGTCGATTTTCAGATATCGAGAAACAGTAGATGAAAAGATACCGAATCCAGGGAAGAAGACTTCGAGAAGCGCAGTTTGAGGATTCATTTTTGCTGGATCAGGGAAGTCGGATACTATGGGACCACTCCCCAACCCGGACGGGTAATGTGTTGCGCAAGTTGAATTCATGACGGCGAGGATAAAGAAGAGGAAGAATATACGAAATTGCGAAGAGAACAGCGTCAATGAAGAGAAAGATTTGCGAATGAAGAGCCGCTTTCCGCTGAATGCGGGAGTCGTGAGTATGAAGAAGAGTTGTCCTTGCGACGGGGTCCCTCGACCTTTTATATCAACCCCACAAACAGGCAACCTTGAGTTCACTAATTAGAAACCGACTGACTCACAAGGCAAACAGAGGAAAGGTCAGCAGAGAACCAGCTTTTCATGGTTAAGTGGCTGACTGCATGAACTGTGGGAAGTAAGGGCAAATGACTATTGTGCAAAGCTCTGCAGCGAATTGATGTAGGCACTTGCGGTCAGGCTGTGAGGCTACGGCTTCACCGAGTATGCATCGAACTCGCACCTCATCATTGGCCGAGTCTGGTATCCGGCGTCGACATCCAATGCGAACCACTGTTGCGCATCAGTTCGGATTCCCCCGCGGTGTCAAGCTTCATGCATGCGCCTCCCCCACCAGAAGAATCGAACGTCCAGACCACGCTGAGGGACAATTGAAGGCCCGCTCTGCAGGATATCGTCACCTCACAACTGGCAGCCACTGACGTGTCGACAGCCGGTCTCACAAGCCTCAGTTGCACAGCCGCAACGATGGCTGCCTGCACTCACAGAGGACAGCCATGGGTCAATTGGCCAACAATTGAAAGGGCGATATGTATCGTATGCGCAATTGCTGCATCGGTCTGGCCATGGTTGAGGCTGGAGCATGCACGCATGTATGCATTGCGAACTGCGTATGACGGAGAGGCAGACCAAGAAGAAGTGAGTGGTGAAGATAGAGTAGGTGGTTTGTGCAACTCGCTTGCAAGCATCATGCTCAACGCTAGCCCCGGAAATGACCATGGACTTCTGGGACTTTTCCATCTACATTCCCTTTCCCCTTCACATTGCACAATAATTCTCGTCGATTACTATCTTGAAATTCGCAAATTATGTATTTTTAGTCTAGCACCTCTCTTCATTGTTCCATCAGAGTCAATAGGCGCTTCCTCTCCTTTGCTCGCATTTGTGACCGAAGGGAGCAGGGGAAATGGACCAGCTACGAAGCCGACTTGTAGCTCGATGTTATTGCCATGTGCTGAATTGGCCAGATCTTATCCAGGACATGGTTTGACGATATTTCTCCTCAACTCAAACACCTCTAATGTTGTAGAAGTAATTTTCATTCGACTAAATCATAAAAGTAATAAATGGTATGTGGTATATAAAACGCCTAGCCTTTTCGTCTTCAACTCCTTGATATCCTACTCAAATCATCCAATTTCTCCTCTCTCAATCCTCAAAACATCCGCCACCAAACCCTCATCACCTTCTCAAACTCAGATAGTCAACTCGAACTCACACTTAACCCCTCTCTCACCCGCTGAGGAATCATGCTACTCCTTTCTGCTACACTAACACCTACTCTCCCCTTCCCCTTCTGGCCTCTGAAGCTAGGCAAGAAACTCATATCCTCTTTCTGGTTCTCTCTCCCCCTATCTCTTTCTGCATTCGCGTCCCCGAAAGGATCTTCATCTATCTGCGAGGGCGTAGGAGGCAATTTGAGTTCTTGCAGCATTTTCGTGATCTCGCTTTCATCTAGAACATCGATTTGTTGTCTGCCTCTCCTTGGTTCAGGTTCTTCGATTTTCATTTCAGGGACCTCGTAAACCAGTTCTCCACCGGGTAGGCCCACTTTCTTGGCTTTTAATGTGACGCCGATGTCGCGGAGGAGGACGTCCATGGGGCAGATGTATGCAACTCCCTTCTTTGTACTCCAAGCTAGGACACAACCGCAGACCTCTCCGTCATTGCTGATAACCCATGCGCCGGAATCACCTGGGATGCCGAGCTTTTGTTTGGGGGAGGCGACTTGGTAGGATAGGGAGGGACTTTGGCGCCCGAAGATCTTGACTGATACCATGGCTTGAGAGATGCGGCCTGTCTGTAGACCGGATGTGCGGGCTAGGCAGTGGACGGCCGTACTGGAGAGATCTTCTGTTCTTTTGACGTTGCGCGGGTAGCCATTTGAATTGGTGTTGGAAGAGAGAAAACGAGAACCGCCGGAAATGTGGTTTGATTCTGGGAGGCGGTGAGAGGAGTAGGAGAAGAGAGCCCAGTCTACTTCGTGCACGAGTCCATTTTCAGTTCGACGACGGATACCGGATGAAGCATAAATTTCACCGAGTTGGAAGGAGTCGAGATGGTCTTCGTCTCGAGTTGAGGAGTCCGGGTAGAAATCTGATGGAATGTCGTCGATGGCTGGTTGAGTGACCAAGAATGATTCTCCACAACCTGCAGGGACACCTGGGATGTTTCCTGGTTCTTGATCTTCGTCATCTTGGTCTTCTTCACCAAAGCGAGACAGAGATTGAAGATCTTCGTCATCAGAATCGTACTGTGATGAATGGATGCTAGAGTTGTCGTCATCAGATTCGTAATCTGAGATGGTGTACATGAATTCTTCATCTCCGCTACTGTATACTGATGATTCGGAGAAGGTGAGATCAGGCATATCTGCATAAGCTGAAGAGCGGAGGATAGGTGCAACTGCGTCGAGAACCTCATCGTCCTCTCCGTCTGAGGGATCATCAAGCATATGATGAACAGTCATTCCGTAAGGCTTGTCATCAACCATGATGAGACCACCAAGTGAGACAGGAGGAAGGTGTTTCTCGTCGACATATGCTCCAATGGATGCCCCATTACTTGGACATTCTTGATGTCCCGGATTCGCTGCCTTTAGAACATCGCCCTCATGAGCCATGGAACGTTTGACCCCGTTCTTTCGTGAGCGAACAACTTTGCCGCGACAGACTTTCAGTCCAAAGACTGTCTTGTCGTACACCAAGTGTTTCTTCAAAATACCGCGGACTTTAAGAACACTAGTACAGATGACAAGAATGGTGGGTTTAGCTGTGGAAGGTGACTCTCCAATATTTTCAAGACTGATTTCCACCGACTCCGGGTATTTCTTGTAGAAACCTCGGAGAACGTGGTTAATGTGCGGTAAGAGACCCGTTTGCCAGAAGTCGAGATGCTCGGGGCTGATCTTCATAGAGGGGTATGTCCGAAGCTTTGACTTGGCCTTTTCGGGTATTGGGACTGGTGCTGTAATTATCAGTGTAATTCTAGAAAGTGATGCATGTATATCATACCAGGTACAGCTTTGACTACTGGCTTTTCGGACCAACCCATCTTCTCTGGAAAAGTATTGGCTGGTTTCCCATACGAGCTCTTCTCAGACCAAGCAGGTCTTGACCCGGTCGGTGTAGAAGAGCTCGTGACTAGATTCAAAGCCAAGGTCGCTTTCTCACTGACCGGTTTCCTCTGTGGTGTTGATGATCTTGACATCTTCACAGGTGTCGAAGGCATAGGAGGAGAATCATCACTTTCTTCAGTCGACTCGTCCGAGCTTTCATCGATAGCGCAGCAGGTATCGAGAGCCTTGGAAACTTTGAAGAAGACCTTCTGATGCATGACATCCGGTCTTGCTCTTTGAGACAGCTCATCGTTGGGAGCACCCCAGCATGCTTGCACGGCTTTGACGTAAAGACTTCCACAACGAGCAGCAAGCTGCTTGAGAACCGCTGCAGGGTTCTCAGGAATAGCCGCAGCCATAGGGAAGATGTCGTGAAGGGAGGACCAAAGACCGATTTCGAGAAGAAGCATGGCTAAGCTGTACAAGTCCAAAGACTTGCTTTCCGAGGTGAGGCGTGTATATCGGGTAATCCTAGGATCCAAGGGATGCCTATACATGGATAAGGGATCTGGCGAAGAATCGGAACTATCTGTAGCGTTATCAGAGAAAAGGTCGCAAGAGGTGAGATACGATTGCCGCATGTTGACCTGGCTCAGGTCGAGTCGATTCTGCGGCTGATGTTCGATAAATAAAATATTCGAAGCGACGACGTTCCCATGCACAACTCCTTTTGCGTGAAGATCGAAAACGGCACTGGCCACGTTATAAGCTAATCGATACTTGACCTCGAGACTCGGCTCGTAGTTCTGGCTGTATAGAATATCCCGAAGGATGGTAATCGAGGGCATCCTGGGGCTTTCGATATCGATCGGTCCAAAGTGCGTCGGTAAGGCGTACAGGAGACAAAACTGCGAATGCTCAGGCTCCTCAAAATACCCAATCAGACCCAACAAGCCGAGCAAGATTCTCCCAGTTGATATATAAGATTGAGACAAAGCAGCGAAAAGTTTCTCGAAGCGAGTAAGTGAAGGCGAGATACCCGTAATGGAATAAATAGGATCATAAGGGGCGTACTCCAATAACACCGGAACAGCAGGAAATGATTGTCCACCCGTACCTATCTTCCTCGAATCTTGTAGCGACGTCGTCGGTCTCCTCATGAAGACGATCTGTCTGGTGGATTTGGCCGGAGGTAACATACCAGAGGGCATCGTTTTCATCTCTCTCGGCCAAATGATACTCTTCGGATCAACCTGTTGAGGAGTCTGCATCCTCGAACTCTCAAACTGTCTCTCCTCAATAACCTTCTTCTGCACCGCCATCAAACTCTCCTCTTCCTTCCTCGTCTCCGTCACTTTCCTCGCCGATTGCCGAGTCCGAGACAGATCATAAAGAGTATCAATACTCATCGTCAAATCTCTTATCAGATCCTGAAATCGACTCTTATCCCACACGATCAACGCACTCTTACTCTTCTCCCCCTTCTCCCCCACATCTCCACCACCCGCCCCAATCCTCCGACTCGCCGCCCAAAGTGGTTCCGCCTCAGCCAGCACCTCTTTAATAGTCCCCATCACACTGCCAACCAGCTCCGAGAGCCCAGCTTTGTTGATCGACTCATCGATATCAGGTGACGTGACTTGCTCGGGATCACTCCACTCCAACCCCCAGCTCACCAACCTATCCTTCTGAATCCTCAACTTCCGATGCAGAGACAGCAGCTCCGGATCTTCTTGCGGCGTATTGATCGGCTCCTTGACAAAATCGTACGAAGACTTGGTATCGGTATACATCTTCGTCAGCCGCCTCTGGAAGGGCAGTGGAAGCGAGAATAAGGACTCCATCTTCTTCTTCTTCTTCTTCTTGAAGCTCTGGTCCGTATTATGTATGTATACACAAAAAAAAGAGGGTTGATTTAGAGATGGAGAAAGGGAGCAGAGGAGGGAATGAAGCTCATTTCGTCTGATTTGGTTCGAGGTGCAGTTTGGTGGTTGCCTGCACTGCACTGCACTGCAGAGCGCTTGTCGATAGGTCGAAATGTGGTTGCCTTGAACGCGCGTGTTCCGACGCTAGGCCCGTCCTGGAATTTCTTCGCCCCTCATTCAGCTATCACGTGTTTGCCCTTTGGGATATCCAACTCGACGACACACTCTTCTGGCGAATGAGATTGGTGGTATGACAAGTCTGTTGTGTGTTTTACTGTACCTCTCTCGGGATGATTATCCAAACGGAGTTCCTGGCCGTTTGGGGACTTTGACCTCAATTCCATCAAGTGCTGGCCCCCATCTCAACCTTCTGAAGTCAGTACCCCGCAAATCGATCAACCGCACCAAGATCCTGTCAAACTTTCCAAGTTGTTTGTCAGGTTATCCCGAGACACTCATTTGCCTCTCTTAGGTAACATCCAATGCTCGGACTTTTAAAATTCAGTTGCCTCGCGGCGAAAAAGTCCGAATGTTGGAGCCTACAATAAGGTTAGGTGCAAATCACGGAGCACACGGGAAGGTACATAATGGCTGCCTTTCATTTTGTAATTCAGACCTGTCACGCTGGAGTGCCATAAAGTCCGTTATTCCCGATTGTTGTTTGTGGTCCGTACTTGCACGGAAGAGTCTGTCATCAAATCTCGCCTAGTGGACACTGCGGGAAAGGGGTTCTCGAAACTGATGATTGAAATTTTCCTACGGTTTAATTCGAATCAAAGCTTGGATCCAAGCAGACAGATTTTTTCAGCACAGCATGCCGTCGCTCAAACAGAATGCAAGTAGAAACCTGAACATGTAGCTCTAAACTCAAGTCTCCAAACTCACCTGAAGAAGCCAGAACAGTCGTCACTGGACTATGTCTGTAAGGCAGACAGCGTACGAGAATAAACTAGCTCCACCAGAGAGCCAACACATCGTGAACTTACTACCATGCCACCAGCTCCAACACCGCCTCAAGATTCGTCATCACAACCAGTCAATCACTCCAGATATCAGAACCAAGAATGATTGTGAGAAAACCCCAGACGAATCAATCGCCCATCTAATCTTTTACCATTTATACAACCACCATAGAACTATATATCTAACTATGTGTGTAAGCATGTGTGAGGGGATATCTACCTATCCCCTCAAGCCATCAGAATCTTTTTCTTTGTGCAAGATCCCAATATAATCTCAGCCAAACAAGAAAAAGGAACACCCATCGCTAACTCCATCCCATCCCATCCCATATCAATTTTCCCTATTCATATCCAAGACAAAGTATTACACACGCAGTCACTCTACCACTTGGGGTCATAAACCTGCTTCTTAATCCAGCTCGTCAGAGCCACATCACCCCACTCCTCCCACTCAACCCACGTTTCCTCAGGGAGTTCAGAGACGCCTTCGCGGCGGGCAGTCTTCATGACCTCTCTCGCGACGACGACCGAGGCGTCGCGCACGCGCTCGATCTTCGGGTAGATGAGCCCCATGCGGATTTCCTCGCTGTTGAGGCAGCCGGCGAGCGCTGCGGCCGAGGTGTACACCATGCTGTCTGTCACTCGGCTGGCTTTGGCGAGGATAGCGCCTAGGCCGAGACCGGGGAATACGTAGCTGCAAACAACACCGTTAGTATCATATCAGAGAGAAGAGGAGAGGGGGAGGGGAAGGTAAGGTAAACTTACACGTTGTTTCCTTGGTTGGGATAGTATGTCTGGATCATATCACCGCTCTTGGTCGTGAATGGCGAGAAGGGCGAGCCGGAGGCGAAGATGGCGGTCCCTTCGGTCCAGGTAATGGCTTGCTCGAACGTACATTCCGCTTTCGTCAAAGGATTCGACAATGGGAAGAGGATCGGTCGTCGTCCCAATCCGCCGGCATCGACGCTCACTTTCAGAGCTCGCACCACGCTCTCGGTAAAGACGCCGAAAGTGGCAGTGAGACCAATCAAAGCGGTTGGCTTCACGTACTCGATAACGGCTTCGAGGGTCGAGAATTGATGACCGTTGTTGTCTGTTCGGGCAAAGATCTTCTTGTGTTCGGCGAGACGGTCACCGCGGTCCTTGGTCACGAGACCTTTGGTGTCGACGAGGTAGAATTTGTCGCGGGCGGCTTGTTCACTGAGGCCGCGTTTGGTGTAGAATTCCATGACTTGCTTGGCGACTCCGACACCCGCGGAACCGGCTCCCATGAAGACGAGGCGTTGGTCCTCGATTGGGACGCCGGAGAGGTTTACTGCTCCCATGTAACTGTATATATATGTTAGTATACAATTAGGTAAAGGGAGTGTTGAGAATCTTACCCAGCGAGAACGACGGCACCAGTACCTTGGATGTCATCGTTGAACATCTTTTCATGCTTGTACCTCTCCAAGTACTGGAAAGCCTTCTCGGTCTCGAAATCCTCGAATTGGACCAGCATGTTGGGATACACTTCCTTGACAGCAGCCATGAACTCGTCCATGAACTCCAACGCCACTTCTGGAGTGACTCTCTTCTGTCTCAGACCGAGATACAGGGGATCTCGGAGGTTGCCCTCATTTGCGGTTCCGCAGTCGAGAACGATGGGCAGCGTCTTTTCGGGGTGAATACCTGCTGCTCCTGTGTAGAGCGCGAGTTTCCCGATCTAGAGTCTGTTAGTGGATGTTTTGTGGACCCGCAATGAGGCTGCATGGCTGGGGAGACAAGGAGAAATCATGAGATGCATATGCAAGGAGACCCCCACTCACCGAGATACCAACGCCATTTACGCCGAGATCACCCAAACCAAGGATACGGGATCCGTCTGTCACGACACAAATTGATGGATCTGGGTACGGCCAATTCCTCAGAATGGTGGCAATCGACTTTCGTTGCTTGATGGAGATGTAGAGAGCTTCGGGGTGGGTGTAGAGAGTTGAGTATTGGAGGCAGACATCACCGATCGTGGGGGTGTAGACGAGTGGCATGAGCTGTTGGACGTTGTCGATCAGGAGACGGTAGAAGAGATCGGTGTTGTTTTGTTTGAGGGAGGAGAGATAGAGATATTTGTCGACGTTGGTTCCTCGACTGTTGATCATGCGCATGGCCCGTTGACATTGGGTCTCCAAGCTCTCTAGGACATGAGGTATGAGCCCAGAGAGGTTTTTGGATACTCTTTCTTCAGGGCTAAAGGAAGTACCTGCCAAATCTATTAGAACCAGCTTCAAACTTATTGGACAGGAACATAGATGAGGATATACCTTTGTTCCACGCAGGTTCCCGGAGGACTTGGTAGCCTCCAGCATTGTTCTTGGAAACATAGTCTGTTGATCGGTATTGGTTCACGGTGCCGTAGTTGTTCTGAGCATAGCCCTTGAATGAATCAAGAGCAGCCATCTTCATGGCAGCTTCAACCTGTTCGACGTCGACGGCAGCCATGGGGTTGAATCCAGATATACGTCTCCCTGACAGAGACATTCGCTTGCTGATAGTAGTAGTGCTGGAGTTACGGCTAACAACAGAAGAAGGAGAAGTAGATCTGGGAGTAGATAGATCAGAACTTGCAGAGCTATAGTTGTTATATGAAGCCATTGGTGGCAGTGAGAAATTCTTTTTAGAATAACGATTGGGGGGGAAGTACATTAGAAGAAGAATCTGGGGGCACGGCAACCATGATATGGGTCAGCATTGGGAGAGGGACTTTTTTGTGGAAACATCTTTAATTGACTGAATTATTCTGGCACTTGCGCTTTACAGGCTTGCCATGCTTGCAACGAGGGATAATTCGGGTTCTGCCCGATGGAGGAAAATCCTCATTGTGACACAAGCCATGTCTTGTTTCGTTGAGGTTTCGGTGCATTTTGGGGGATTCCGAGGGACTACCAGGGAGATGTGCCCTATCAGGAGTCACTATATTTCAATCGGGGCTCTCAGTGTCGGTGCCGGTAACGGGCCGCCTCAGCTGGGACCCTGTCCTGCCGCACTTTGGGGGGGGGGGGGGAGCAAGGATGACCAGCGCCGCCGGGCCTGGGACTGTTGGGCCTGGGAACGAGCCTGAAAGGGATTCAGGGGGGAGAGTCGAGGCTCAATATCTGACATATCAGCGTGGGCGACAGTGGGTGATCGTGTGTGATACTGTATTGACTATCGTGGACGGCGACAGTGGAGGTGCTCAGCACAATTCGCAGCAGTGAGCGCGCGGCAAGAAGGTGATCTGTAGGGTGACGGCGACGGCCTGCGAGAGTGAGATTGGGTGAGAGCAACGGAGAATGGGATCACATCTGTTGAACTTTTTGAGTTTGGACCATCATGTTCCGTGGTGTTTGCTCGTTGATCGCCGAACCCGCCGTATTATTCGTAGGATGGAGGATTCCGTTCTCCATTCCACTGCCTGCCTTCCTTCTTCCTGTTGAGCCTGTGAGCACAGGATATCTGGCACCGAGACTCCTCTTTCTGTCCGTCCGCAAATTGAGCGAGCGTGGTGAGCAGTGTGCAGTGAGTGTGGAGTGAACGTGGAAGCATCGAACGGGCGCTGGTGCTGGTGCTGGGTGTGATGCTTCTCGCGTTCTTCGGACGACGAGGCCTGTCAGTGCAAGGCGAAGACGTCTCACCTTAGGACAGGCATGTCGAGACGTCCAATAGCCATGCAAGCCAGATCCCAGCCATCTCTGAGCAATCCGATATCTCCCGAATCTTCTGGAGGTCCTGCATCTCCAATTACCGCAATCGTTCTTTTTTTGATGTCCATGCTGATGGCTGATGGCTGATGGCCCTTTGGCGAGCACCGCTACCTACCTAGAGTTGGCAGCGAAACATGAACGGACAAGGTGCCGCTGCCTATGAGGGATGAAGAGAACATCAAAATCACGCAGATCATACTGTACACCATCCTCCCACGTCAAAAGCAATGGTCTGAAGGGTCTCAAACCGTCCTGCCGCCAGACTTCCTAGTTCTTCTTCCAGCTTCAGAGTAACCCTACGTCCCAGGGTATTACGTGGAGGGCTAGATTGGGCGGGAGGCGAATAGCCCAGACATCCTGATACAGTACGGATCCACTCGCCAAGTTAAAGCTTCAGCACTTCACCATCTCAACTCGATCCGTTCCTTGCACATCTCTCGTTCTAGCCTGCGGACGAACAGGGTGTGTGACGGCTGTGGGGAAATAGTTCAGATCCGATAAGCTTCTTTGCCACTGGCCTTTCCATCAATCTGACACATGCTCGATGCTGTTCACCCAGAGTTGGTCTTAAGCTTTGGGACGAAGAATGAAGCGAGTATGATCTTCTTCCGCGACCCTATCTACCCGGTTTTGCCCACTTTTTCACCTGCATCAGATGTTCGATCTTGGGACTCTGCATGATTAGACGAAGTTTGTTTTGTTCAGAAGTCCGAGAAGATATCAGCCCTCATCTTCAGCAGCTAATAATATTGTGGTTCCCGTCACGGCTCCTCCCCCACATCCAAATTCTTGGGATCGTGCCGAGGGGGCAAGCGAGGTCCATATGAAAGTCCCTCAACCACTCTGAAAACTTTTTTCTTGCCAATTTTATCTGCGTCCGGTTTTGCGCGAATTCATTTATCACTCATCTATTACCCAAAATTATTCTCCAATTTCGGACGTCCATCGTCCTTCCGTCGATATAAGCTGTTGGCTGACGCTTCGGTCAGCGAAAAGGGGTCTCGGCACATGCGGTGCATCATCATGGCTTGCGGATTCTTTGGACGTTGATTCCCGTTATCACTGAGAAAAAACAAACCTTGCTCTTCTTACATTTTTGGTTCTGACAGCAAGTGCTCCAGGCCTTCATTCCAACAGATAAGAAACGCCAGTGGCTTTCACCAAGCCGATATCGGTACTTTTGATATCTTACTATTAGCAATGAGTGAGTAGACTACCCCTCATTTGCATCTGACAGATTTATTTTCATCTTGTCCATCTTGTTCTCCTACTTCATCGTCTTGTCAATGAGAACTATGTGTCTGTTATTCGTTTTCCATTCAGTACCATGGTATCTTCTATCAAGATACGGACATCAGAAACGGGACGCTTCAATTGTCCAATGCATAGTTTGAACCCAGAGTCAACAGCGATGTCAATATCTCCTTGTCATCAATAGAAGGAAAACCTGCTTCTCGAAGCATCAACTTCTTGGGCGGTGCTCAAACTCTTCAGGTCTTTATCTGCCGCTGCAGAACCCGATATTAATACAAGCATGAATACAAGTTACCGTCTCGACTGGAAGTCATATTCCGAATCCCCTATGACCTACCTGAAACTTATACTCATACTCTGTACATTGTATTTACCGATTTGGTTCGATCGGAGAATCCTTGAGCTGATCAGATGTGTCCTGTAACTTGTAGGCTGTCTGGCAGGCTGGAGGCTTGTGGGCATACCAGACTTGACTTCACAGCGCGCGTTGCCGTTCTTCATAGGGCTGAGATCCACTGCACGAGAAAGTCATCATGCAACAAGTTGATTTCAGCCCATGGAAATTGCGAGAATTTAAATACACACTTTCCATCGGGTACATTATATTGTTCTTATTGCACATTCACCAGGTATCGGAAAAACAATGGACTCGTCAAGAAAAAATCGATTAACTACCAGAATCCTAGATGCTCCCCATACTCGATTATTTATACTTCGCAGTGCTTCCCATAAATCTCCCAACGTACTTCAAGTTCAATGTACCCGATTCCAGATGAATGTCATCTCATCTCTCAGTCAGGCATCCAAGTAGCCAATGAGCCCACAGCGACCAGCTCTGAATCACGATTTTCTAGTATCACCACGAAGAGAATTTCATTCAGGGGTTTGAGAAGGTATGTTTCGCTGTTGTATTTCAACAACTGCAAATGTGCCTACAGCTACGACCCATAAATATGTCTTGAGAAATAATGTTCAGAGCCGAGCTTCCTTTCGCTCAGTGCACGTCGACCGGTTGCAGCTTATCTCCTGACTTCTTGATACTTCGGAATCAATGATGTTTTCGACCATTCATATGTGCTTGCAAAATCCGATACACCTACTCTGACCATTCCATCTTCTTTTACCGTATCAAGCGAAATGTGGAAACTAACCGCTTCCTCATCTCCGCACTGGCTGTATTCTTTAATGCACCAAATCCGCTTAAATCGCACTCCAGCCTCTAGCTTCCTTCCTCCTTGCATTAAAATAACCCATCCATTATTGGGCCTTACAAGGAAAATCACACTGTCTCCACATAGGTGAGATCTTTTATTTCTTCTCTCGCAAACGGTGATACTACCAAATATAACGGAAGGAAAAGGGGGCAGAAGGAGAGAAGGGATGTCAAGGCAAAGTAAGCCGAGGAAGTCAAAGGAGAGGAAGAACTTCATGCAGAAAAACGCCGCGAAGCCTCCTCTCAGCCTCACTCTCCACCACCCACTGTGGCATAGAAAGTGCATGGGACCAATATTTCCTTAAGAAAGCGGAAGAGAAGGGGATCGGAAGATCAAAGGACGGAATAGGAGGCGTGAGTAGAAAAGGAGAGAGGGTGAAAATGGGGTGACGGAAGGAGAGGGGAGGGAACACAGCTGGGTGCAGAGTAGAGCGGCTAAGATATGGAAGAGTGGAAATGCTCGTTCTCCGACTTCTGAGATGGAATTGAGCTTTTTTGGTTCTCGCTGCTTTGTTTATCTTAAAGATCAAAGTTGATTTATCTTCGGCTCTAAAAAGTGCCAGTCACAGCATCGATGTTGGGGTCATCTTGACATCCAGGACGTGAGTGGTACCTCTCCACAGCCCGTTCCTATCCTCTCCAGAAAAAGCGAATGAATTTCACATTTCTGCCCGCAGTTCGGCCCCAAGTAAAATTAGTACTCGAATCCAACACACCTCAAACTTGTACTCCATGAACCCCTTTTCATCTCCTCTCTCAGAACTCTTTCCTTTAACTCTCCGTTAAAAAAACCCCCCCCCCGTTCTTTACTTTCCTCTGAAGTGCATCTCACCCGAAACTCGGTTACCGAACACCCGCATCACTCACGAACTCTCATCTCATGTCTACACTTCTCAAAGACGTCCATCGTCCTCGAACCCTTCACCAGGCAACGAAGAGTGCCGATGGAGAAAAGTCTCCTAGCTCCCGCTCCCGCTCCCGCAATCTGGATTCCCGGTACCGAGTTCTTAGATCCCGCGTCCCGCCGTCTCCCACAATTACTTACCTTATGAGTATATCTAATCCTCAATCCTCATGAGTTCTCAATCTTCAATCCTCACAATTCATTGCCCCCATACTGAAGAAACATTCTTTCCGAAAACTTCAAAACACAAACATGCCACCAGCGCAACATCCCATCCTCGACCCTGACCCTGGCAAGCCCACACCAGCTGTAAGACCGACCCTAGCTCGCCTTTTCTTGCTACTTACTGGTTGTTAACGATGAATGCCAGGAATCAAGTCAATGGAGTCTCTGGTTAGTTATCATTTTGGGAGTACTGAAGATCTTGCTTTGTGTGCAGAGGTGGGAGGCGAGGAGAGAGCTTGCAAGGCGGAAATGTGGGGGAAAAGGTGACGGGGAGAAAATGAAGGTTGAGAATAGATGCTGCGAGTGTGGGGAAGCTGGAGGATCGAACGAGAAAGAAGGTGGATGATACAAGGCAAGTTATTGAATTGCAGAAAAAATTAACAATGCGTGTACAAAGGGGATATCATTTTGCCAAAACACAAAAAAAACATCAAAGGCAAGAACCGCCAAAATACCACTTCCACCATTCATTCAACAATCTCAGCGAGCATGACCATTCTGAGACCTCGACGGAATCTCCCCAACTCCCAACGCCAGCATAATCTTATCCACCGTCGTCACCGCCCCAAAAATCCCACCCTCGGCCTTAACACTCGCAACCGCACCATCATGAAGATGCTGCTCGCTCGCCGCCGTAGCATTTTCCACCAGCAGACAATCGAATCCATTATCATTCGCCTCCCTCATCGTGCTATGCACACAAACATCCGTCGTAACTCCACACAGCACCAAATTCTTGATTCCCTTAATATTGAGCATCAACTTAAACTCGGTATGTTGAAAAGCACTTCGACCCGGTTTGTCGATAACGTTTTCGCCGTCGATGGGGTACAGTTCTGGTATGATATCGTGACCTGGTTCTCCGCGGACGAGCAGGCGACCGAGGGGGCCGACGTCGCCGATGCCGAGACCTGAGGGGTTGTTTTTGCTGCGGAGGAGCTCACGTGAGGAGAGGGTGGAGAGGTTGGGGCGGTGGCCTTCGCGGGTGTGGTAGATTGGGAAGCCGTGGGAGCGGAAGGCGGTTAGGAGGCCTTGCAGGGTGGGGATGATGGATTGAACGGGGGTGATGTCGTATCCTTGGTGGACGAGGTAGCCGTCGACGGAGCAGACTGGGACTTTGTTAGTATCGAGGATTTGATGAATAGGGAAAATCAAGGTCAACAATGACGAGTTTGGGAGGGCGTTGTACAGAAACGAGCGAGCTCAGAAGACTATCTTTGGGACCCGTTGGTGGATGAATACAGCAGAAGTAAACTCAATATCCGAAAGTGGGATGACGATTGTCTGTGAATGAAGATCATGAACTTTGTTGACTTACAGTCTTTCTGCATGTCAATAATGACTAGAGCAGTAGTCTCGGGACTAAAACCTCCATTATGAGGCCATCTGTAGGGCTGAGCCTCGATGCTCGCATCCATTGGTGAGAAAGACAAGTCTGAAATGGTCAAAGTCTTGAGTGGTTTGCGTTCTGGAAGTTGTCTTGGTAATGCTATCCTGTTATTCTTTGGAGACTTGGCACGTTTGATTTTGAAGCCAGAGATGATGTTCCGGGGAAAGTTCAGCTTCGGGAGTTCTTTCTCTTCCTGCTGTTTGTGAATGATGGCTGGAGTCGAGAAGTGGACTGCTTTTGGACTAGTTGGACTAGTATCGGTGCTCGGCACTTGGGTGGATTCATAGGGGAGAGAACCTTCCATAATTGGTAGTATTGCAAAGGGGGAACAAATATACAATACAGATGCGGAAACTTCCAAAAAAAAAGAGAGAAGATAGAGAAACGATAGCTAGGATTGCCTTTATGGTACTTATAAGTCAGTATTGGCCTATACGAAGCTTGAGTTCCAGGCCAGGAGATTGCATTCTGGATCTGCCTCATTATGTTCCAGATGATGCGCAGAAACTATGCCAGAGGTGAAAACCCGAACATCTGTGAGATGCTGTACAAGTGCACAGGTATTCCAATGTAACTCTCATCTCAGATCTCGGCACGTGAGGGACTTTTCGGAGTGAACACAGCATTCTTCATCGGCCGTTCATGAGACAACACAGTCACACAATTCACGTTCGCGATACCATCACCGTTCGTCAGATCTCAAAAATAAACCTCATAGCGACGTCATGCTCGCTGCCGATAAAGGGTCCTTACCCGTCGCTGTGTTCGTTACACAGCAGAAAGCCGAGACAACATCCCGCAACGGATAGTGGCGTGGGACAGATGCGATGGCCCGGTAAGGGAACGGGAGGCGGATATCAGGTACAGAATTTGAAGGCCGTCTATCACCAGATATCGGGCAAGTTTTGGAGCAGGAGTTCGTCAAACGTAATGGGAGCCGCAACGACGACAAAAGGTAAATGTTTGAGTGGAGAAAAAGCCACGATAAGCCAGAGATTTCATCCTTGCAGATCGGCTTGCTAGACCAATCTAAGCGGGCGGCAGACTTCCACTACAACATCACCCGTCGAGTCCGGCATAGACTTCGAACCTTCATGCTTGGAAGGTCTTGCGACTTGGCCCTGATAGCATTGCCAACCTCCCAATTGGCTGTTGTTGGTAATGACAGAGGGATCTCTCATATATGGTCCAGCGGCCCAGACTACTCGAGTACTAAGCTTTGGCAGCTCGGGGGATATGCATCTTGCATATTTTGCCCGCATCTTAATCCTGATAAGGTAGGGATTTCCTGATGTTTATCTTACTTGTTAAGTGTTGTAAGAGAGCGGGGAAGCATCATATATGTTCGCCATGGCCCGGTCGGGTTCGAGAACAAGATCCTGTCGACGTCAACTCTGCTCCATTGTTCACGAGCGAGGGAGAAGAGACGAATAGTTCTTGAGAAGAAGCTGTTTGTTGTGGTATACATGAGAAGGCCTCATACTTTCAATCTCAGTGCCCAGGTCTCCTCTCCGCATCCTTGATATAACTTCAACATCTTTCCAATATCGCTCTTTCGGGTCTACTTCTTTGTCAAGGACATTGACAGTCAATTGAAACATTATTCTTCAACCAACAATACACAATGGCGGACCTCGAAACGAAAGCTGTTCCTACGGACGCAGCCGATGCGACTCTTGAGAATATGGGCTATCAACAGGGTATACTTCACCCCACCCTTCATACGCCGAGTGAAGCATTGTCGACTGACAATCACAGAACTCAAGCGCTCGTTTGGTCTTTTGGGAATGATAGGATTTTCGTTCTCAATTGTAACCTGGTACGTTATACCTATTTACTTGCCTATCTCCAACACAGCAAACCGCGAGTGACGAAACTTGGCGAATTCAGGCACTGACGGATACCTGTAGTTGGAGTGCTCTTGGTGGTGTTTTGGTGACTGGTGTTAATGCTGGCGGCCCTCCGGTCATGATATGGGGTTGGGTGGGAATCAGTTTGGTGTCCCTCTGTGTGGCATACTCGATGGCAGAGATGTGCTCAGAATATCCTGTTGCGGGTGGACAATATTCATGGGTATATATTCGTCAGTAGGAATGGTCTTTTGGTCTGAATGTCAAACTGATTTTTGCAGTGTCGCCAAAGAGTATCCGAAGACAATTTTCATACCTTACCGGGTGGTTCATGATTATCGGTACGTTCAACGGAGAAAGATAACCTGGAAGATGTCTCAGACGAAAGCAACATACTGATTTCGATCATTCAGGTATTTTGGCTATGGGTGCAACCAACAGTTTCATTGGAGGTGAGCCAAATATTTGCACGGCCCGAACGAATAAAGTACTAAAGACAAGTTAGCAAACTTCATCCTCGGCCAAGCGAATTTAGTAAACCCAAACTACACAATCGAAAGATGGCACACTGTTCTAGTCGCATATCTCATCACACTCTTCGCAGCATTCGTCAATCTGTGGGGAGCTAGGATACTCGACAGAATCTCGAAAGGTCTCTTGATTTTTAATATCACGGCCTTCATTGTGACCATTGTCACTATCCTCGCGTGTAACAAGAACAAACAATCGCCGTCATTTGTGTTCAAAGACTTTCAGAACTTCACTGGGTTTAGTGCTTCGATGGCTGGTATCATTGGTATATTGCAGCCAGCCTTTGGAATGTGTTGCTGTAAGTTTTTTTGAGCTTGGATAATGTCTCTGGTGGCATGGGTCACTGACCTTTATAACAGACGATGCACCTGCACACATGTGCGAAGAACTTAAGGATGCCAGCAAACAAGCACCGCGTGCTATGGTCATGTCCGTATACATTGGGGCCATCACCGGTTTCGTGTTCCTCATTTCGGTCTGCTTTTGCATTGGTGACATCAACCAAGTAGCAGATACGCCCACTCTGGTCCCACTGATCCAAATTTTCTTCGACTCTACCAACAGCAATGTTGGATCTTGTTTCCTGGCTACGTTGATTGTTATCATCGATCTTGGATGTGCTAATGCTTTGCTTGCTGAGGGAGCTCGCTCTCTCTATGCATTCAGTCGAGACCATGGTCTTCCATTCTCCTCGATCATTAGCAAGGTCGAGTCGAAACACCACACGCCCGTGGTAGCCATCTTACTTGGCACTATTGTACAGATGGCGTTCAATAGCATCTACTTCGGCACGGTCACTGGCTTCAACACAGTCATTGCCATTGCTACGGAGGGCTTCTACCTGTCTTACGCCATGCCCCTCCTCGTTCGCCTGATCTCGTACTTCAGCGGAACTCATCGACAGCTCACTGGACCGTGGGCTATGAAGCCACTTGTTTCTGTTGCAGTAAACTTTATTGGTCTTACCTACCTCCTGTTCGCATGTATCACCTTCAATTTCCCGAGTGTTTACCCAGTGACCAGCGAGAACATGAATTACACATCTGCGGCTATTGGTGTAATCATGTTTGTTGCACTAGTCACTTGGTTCACTACTGCGAGGAAACATTTCTCGGGACCGGAGGTCGAGGCTGTGATCAATATCGTTGAGGGGCATGGAAGTGAGTCTGAGGGAGTGAAGAGTGATGAGAAGAAGGCCTCCTTGTGAGAAATTACTTTGCAGAAGCATAAAAGTACATAGCAAAAGAATAAATAGATCTGTATATATGACATGAAGACTTGAAAATCCAGTTATATTACAATTTTGCGACCGTGCCTTCCAATATATGTTTTGATATTGATAAGTCGCCACTTCATCACCCCTGGCAAACAAGATATTTTCTGGTAAACAGACATTTTCAACAAAGAACAACAAATTTGGAAGAGGAATATTGAGAAAGCTTAAAATATGAAGCATAAGACGTTATCCATCACGAAACAGACGGATGAACTTGTGGTTGCCTTACACTATGCATTTTGCCGTTGATGCATGAACAGTATCCGATTGAGTTCGTGAAGGCGAAGTTTATATTGGCTGCAACGATTTGGACGCGTAAACGATCAAAAGAGGTATTCAGCAGGCGCATCCTCCGCAATGAAAAAATCTTACTTGACTTAAACAAAACGATATTCTTCGATGAAGGAAGAGGGAATTGCAGAAACAAATGCGGAAATTTGGGGTTCACATGTAAGAAAGATTTGGTTGCTGCGAGGTAACCCGCTAGCGAAACGAAACAGGGGTTGTTGATGTCGAACTCTAAGGAGTGCAGAACACTGGCAACAACATCCAACAACACCTCCGGACGGCCAGCGACAACTAACCCACAGGATCCAGGACATCGACACCGATATCGACATATCGAATAGAGCTATTGTATTGCATTTCGCCAAGTTAATAGCCTCCAACCTCCCAGGACTCATAGATCGAACACATCACGAACATCCAGGAACACGACAAACCACAGCGCGCGGACCCATTACCGGATTATTTGCAACGAGCACACCGCTACACCAGCACAAATTTATAGCCTGAGCGCAATTCAGGGGAAGATAGCAAGAATAGGACCTCTCGAGAGGTATATTTGCAACCTGGGAACATCTGCGGAAGAGCGCATAGGAACTGTAAACAAACGTCGCCGTCCATGGATGAGCCACCATCGTCCCCACCGACAGATCTGTCGACTCCCGAAAGCGCGCTCGCATATTACAAGTCGCAATATGAACAGCTAGAACATGAATTAGCAGAATTTCAGGCCTCCAGTCAGGAGCTGGAGGCGGAGTTGGAGAAGGATGTCGAAGCCGCCGAAAGGAGAGAGAGGGTTTTGCAAGAGAAGGCAGAGAGCTTGGGATTCGAGGTCGAGGAATGGAAGGTAAGATACTCTAGACTGGATGGAACATTCATATCATGGACCGTTATAGATCTGGGTGCTGATGCTTTTCCTCTTGCAGACCAAATACAAGCAATCTAAGACAGAGGCAAGCGCCGCGCAAAACACACTGCAAAAGGAGATCACAATACTTCGAGACACGAACCGGACTTTGACACACAAATTACGAGATATCGAAGTTCAGAATGATGATTTCGAACGCCAAGCTCGAAATACAACCTCATCGCTCGAAGATATGGAATCTAAGTACAATGTGGCTATTGAAAGGGCGGTCATGATGGAAGAGGAGATCAAGATCGGGGAACAGGAACGAGAGAATCTGCGAATCGAGACTCAGCGCCTGCGAGACGAGCTTTCAGATCTTAAGATCGAGGCAGAGATTCTACAAGACAAGTTACGGAAACGCCAACTTCCTTCCATAGCTACAGACATCACTGCCCCCAACTCCCCGTCCTTGGGAGATTCTCCGACATCTACAGCTTCATCTCCTATGATTACGACTCCACCAGATACAAAGTCCATCTCAACCACCGACACTGTCTCCGAAACTCCTACTCCACCATCACCCCCTATTTCAGAAGCCTCTGGTTCTGCCAGACCAGTTATGAAGACGCCCATGAACCCTCCCGCAAGCAAGATGAAGCTACCTACAGGCGACTCGAGTACCACACCAAAACCCTCATCAAGATACACATCTAGCAGTTTGCGAAGTTCAAAAGGCCCAACAGCACCCACTTCTTCCTCCCGAGCCCGAAATGCCACCCCCGCTGTCATCCGCCAAACCAGAACAAAAGCCCCTGCCACTCGAGGGCTGCCCAACTCAACATCCCTCACACATATCCGAACTCTCACAGCCCAGATGCAACGACTGGAACAGAGAGTCCAATCTGCCAGGTCGAAACTACCAGCCCCTATTCATACTCCTCCTCGAGCGTCTCCTCGAAATGTATCTACAGCGAATCATGCTGCTATGCCCCCGAGTGTCACAATAAGGAGCAGGAAAAGGACCGGAGGAAGCTCAATTAGTAGCTCTTCTGTACCTCCAGCAGACGATACTCCCTCGGCCACTAAGCATGTCCCCAGATTATCTACATCAGGAATCAGCCGTTTGTCATTCGGCCCGCTACCCAGCCGTGAGGGTAGTGACAGTAGACCGAGCAGTAGAGCAAGTACGAACTACGTCCGACAGGATCGACCACTGAGCCGCACCGAAATTGCTCGCCCTGCAAGCCGAACATCAATGTCTGGCGCACGAACCCCTTTGGGACATTACTCGCAGTCCCAGATTGCCGAGTCTCGGCGCCCGAGATCTAGCATTGGGGGTAGCTATGGGGCCTCACATGGACACGGACACTCGCAAAGTGTGTCAAACATCGATCTCGACGAAGCGAGGGAACTGGACTTTGCGACTCCCAGTCGGAGGAATACCTACGGCAAGGGAGAGCTCGAAGGAAGCACCGCTGCGAGTGGTCTCCCCCGACGAAAGAGTGGGGGATTGGTCATGACGGGTATACCCAGACGATCGACCAGTGGTCAAGGGATGCGGGAAGGAGATGAAGGAGGGATGAAGCCTCCGGGACGACCAAGGAAACTAAGTGAGGTGGGGGAGACTTATTGATAGGACTTGTATGCTTGATGATGGCTTGTACACGATGTTACGACGTTTCTTTCCCGGGGCTGGCTGGGCTCTTTTACTGTGACCTTCAGCAAGGAGTCGTGGGCGTTCTCTATTTTGCTTCCGAAGCATTGCACTTGCTGCATTTTGTGGGGGATGGACATGAGAGATACAATTCATTCATGAGTGATGAGGTCAAGAGGAGAGAGAAGGGTAATTATTAGGAGTGGTGACAAGTTTTTTGATACCACAGCTGCAAACGAGGAAGATACACATAAGGAACAGACAGACATTCAAACTACCAATCTACTATTATTCGTATCCATGACTATGGTATCTGTGCAAATAACCTAGTTCTCGGATGTAGATGTACCTATCTATCTTTGTGTCTGAGCACTCGTTGATCCGAGGCTGAAATGAAGCTCGAGACATCTCTCCGGACGTTTCACGAATGAGAGACGAATCCTCGCATCGCAACTCCCCCTCGTCTAAGGACACATTTACTCGTTCCAACACCTCGGAACCCATTCATCCCATCCTATCCCATCCCACAGATCTACCTAATCTGAAAATCCCCAAAACAAAGTTTCATTTTGGTGCTGACATGTACCGAGTAAGTAGTGCTCACGCAAGGTGCGGCGCAGATACAGATACAGTACAGTACAGTACAGTCAAAGAAATGGTACACTGCCACTTCCCGTCTTCACGTATATTTAGACCCTGTTTGATTGGTCGCTACCTAGTTAGTGGTTTGTCCGGGAGGTTTTTTTTGTTTGGGCGAGGACGGAAACGGAGGCCGGGCAAGAAAAAAGAAACCAGCAGGTGAGAATCCGCCGAGTGGTCCCGAGTGGGTGATCTACGTACGGCCTACGGCCTACGGGTGAGAGAGAGGTCAGATTGTTGTGCGTGCCTCTGGAGTACATGCTTTAGAAGGTTTCGAAGGTTGGTTGGATCGCGGCTCCCTCCTGTGCCTGGTGGAAGGAAGGAAGGATTTAGGGCGATTGTCATCGTAGGGCTAAAAATAAAATAATAATACAATTATGGAAAGGGAGATGTGAAAGGGAGGAAGAGGGAGAGAGGGAGGGAGGGAGAGAGGAGGGTATCAATAGTTGCATGTTTGATTCGGATTGAGGAAGAGAGACGGGAGGATTTTTTTGGTTGTGAGAAGGAACCCCACGCAGCGATGGACAATGTTGGGGAAGTCCTTGAGCCTTTGAGGCGGAAGGGGGACCCGCTTCTGCCACATTTCTGTCGGGATGTGGTGGAATTGTTGCTGGGATCACTGGCTGCAAGCCACAGACAGCTCTTCGGACTGAAAGGGGGATGGGGCCGCGATGGAGCATGATGACGAAGGGGGTTGCTTGCGAACAATTCTCGCTGGTCCGTCCGCTGCGACTCTCTCGAACAATACTGTAGCACAATCTCAACAATCGTCGTGTACTGTGCAAAGAAGCTCTCATGCAGGCATGCATGCAATTGATATCTAGATCTCATCCAACACTTTTATCCGAGATATCCCGCGCATCAACATCAAGGGAAGAATGGAAAGAGAATAAAGTTGTGTGCAGCGGTGCAGCGAGATGATGACAATCTGGAAAAGTGTTGTAGCGAGAGATCGCCAGATTGAGTTGATGGCTTTAGCCAAATGGGGTTTAATCAGCCCAACGAACAGGAGTCGCTGGCCGACAAAAGCCATTTCGGTGAGCGTGGTGTTGAGGAAAAGCGGAGTGCACACCTGTGGCTCTGCTGCTGGTCTCTGCAGAGCAATAGCAGCTGCAGCGGAAAGGGTTCGAACGAGAGATCCACCAAAAACGAGAGACAGGGCCCTGGTTGCTGCTGCTGGTGCTGGTGCTGGTCCTCGCTTCAATCTGTGCTCGAAACAAATGGCCATAAAATAGTAAATCCAATCTCCATCAACCACTTCTTCATAAACCCGCAACCTCCCCAACCCACACCCCGAACCTCTGAAATTTGAACAATCCCTCGTACTGTACTGTACCCTCACTCATTCTCTCTTTGGGGTTTAATCTCTGCACTGCTACTACTACTACTACTACTACTACTACCGCCATACCTATTTCTGGGTGGTGGTCCATACGCTGCAGAGCTCTAATTCGGCGCCGTCGACAGCTTCTCACTCGGCGAGTTTTGACCATCATCTCTCAGCCCCGAAATCCTCTCCCGCAGATATAATCACAAAAGGGTACAGCCTCAACCACCTAAGTCCTGGCTACCTTGATCTGCACTTGATTTGGGGAAACGAGTCAACCACTTAATTACCGCTGGCGACCTCACTCTCTCCGCTCGTCTGCACACGAGCAGTGACTGACTGAACAATGGCCGAGCTCAATGGCACCGGGAAGGCCAACGGCACCGTCCCCATCATGAACGGAGCCTCCTCCTACGCAGCCAAGCACAACTTGGCAGATCACTTCATCGGTGGAAACAGGCTGGAGAACGCAGCTCCGAGCAAAGTAAAGGACTTTGTAGCGAGCCACGATGGACATACCGTCATTACCAATGTGCGTACTTTTTTTTTTGGTTGAGGGGGGGCGGCGCCCAGAGGAGAAGCAGGAGACGGAGAGAGAGCAATAAGCTGACATTCTGCGAATAGGTCTTGATTGCCAACAATGGTATTGCGGCAGTCAAGGAGATTCGATCGGTGCGAAAATGGGCCTACGAGACGTTCGGCGACGAGAGAGCTATCCAGTTCACCGTCATGGCCACCCCCGAGGATTTGCAGGCAAATGCAGATTATATCCGGATGGCAGACCAATATGTCGAGGTCCCGGGAGGAACAAATAATAACAACTACGCAAACGTGGAGTTGATTGTAGATGTTGCTGAGCGCATGAACGTGCATGCAGTCTGGGCAGGATGGTAAATTCACACGCTTGAGAAGGGAATTTGAATTTGTCTTACTGACGGAAAATAGGGGACATGCTTCAGAGAACCCAAAATTGCCAGAATCGTTAGCAGCATCACCAAAGAAGATTGTATTCATTGGTCCTCCGGGATCTGCGATGCGATCGCTCGGTGACAAGATTTCCTCCACAATCGTCGCACAGCACGCCAAAGTTCCATGTATACCCTGGTCCGGAACTGGTGTTGACCAGGTGGATGTCAACGATGATGGCATTGTTACAGTTGACGACGAGATCTACATGAAGGGATGTGTGCAATCGTGGCAAGAAGGTCTCGAGAAGGCCCACCAGATTGGATTCCCCGTCATGATCAAGGCCTCAGAAGGTGGTGGTGGAAAGGGTATCCGAAAAGCCGAGTCGGAGCAAGGCTTCGAGGCGCTCTACAAAGCCGCTGCCAGCGAAATTCCAGGTTCTCCAATCTTCATCATGAAGCTTGCTGGAAATGCTAGACATTTGGAGGTCCAATTGCTGGCTGATGAGTACGGAAACAACATTTCGCTGTTCGGCAGAGATTGCTCGGTTCAACGAAGACATCAAAAGATTATCGAAGAAGCACCAGTTACGATCGCGAAGCAGGCCACTTTCCAAGCTATGGAGAAGGCTGCTGTTCGTCTCGGTCGTCTCGTAGGTTACGTTTCTGCTGGTACCGTCGAGTACCTCTACTCACACGCCGACGACAAATTTTACTTCTTGGAACTTAACCCCCGTCTCCAAGTCGAGCATCCTACCACTGAAATGGTCAGCGGTGTCAACTTGCCCGCTGCACAACTCCAAATTGCGATGGGTCTTCCTCTACACAGAATCCGTGACATTAGATTATTATACGGAGTTGACCCTTCCAGCTCCACCGAAATCGACTTTGATTTCTCCAAGGAGAACAGCGCCCTCACCCAGCGACGACCCACACCTAAAGGCCACACCACCGCCTGTCGTATCACATCCGAAGATCCTGGAGAGGGATTCAAACCCTCCAGCGGTATGATGCACGAATTGAACTTCCGGAGTTCCTCTAATGTCTGGGGTTACTTCTCCGTCGGAACTGCTGGTGGTATCCACAGTTTCTCGGATTCTCAATTCGGTCATATTTTCGCCTATGGTGAGAACCGATCTGCATCGCGGAAACACATGGTTGTCGCTCTCAAGGAATTGAGCATTCGTGGTGATTTCAGAACCACTGTGGAATACTTGATTAAGCTCTTGGAAACTCCAGCTTTCGAGGACAACACAATCACCACAGGATGGCTTGACGAGCTGATCTCCAACAAGCTTACTGCTGAGCGACCAGACCCTATGCTGGCTGTCGTTTGCGGCGCTGTTACCAAGGCACACATCGCCAGCGAGGCTTGCATCGCTGAGTACCGATTGAGCTTGGAGAAGGGTCAGGTGCCCGCCAAGGAGACCCTGAAGACTGTCTTCCCCATCGACTTCATCTACGATGGTCACCGATACAAGTTCACTGCCACCCGGTCGAGCTTGGAGAGCTACCACCTCTTCATCAACGGTTCCAAGTGCTCTGTTGGTGTCCGTGCTCTCAGTGATGGTGGTCTCCTTGTGCTCCTCAGCGGACGCAGTCACAACGTCTACTGGAAGGAGGAAGTTGGGGCGACTCGTCTTAGCGTCAACAGCAAGACCTGCCTTCTCGAACAAGAGAATGACCCATCTCAACTCCGAACGCCTTCTCCCGGAAAGCTTGTCAAATTCACCGTCGATAACGGTGAGCACGTCAAGGCCGGCCAGGCCTTCGCTGAAGTCGAGGTCATGAAGATGTACATGCCTCTTCTTGCTCAAGAAGATGGTATTGTGCAGCTCATCAAGCAGCCAGGAGCCACTCTTGAAGCTGGTGATATTCTCGGTATACTTGCTCTTGATGACCCATCCAGAGTCAAGCACGCCCAGCCTTTCCTTGGTCACCTCCCAGATCTGGGACCACCACAAGTTGTTGGCACCAAGCCCGCTCAGCGATTCGTCCTTCTCCACAGCATTCTCAAGAACATCCTTGATGGCTTTGACAACCAAGTCATCATGGCATCCACTCTTAAGGAGTTGATTGATGTTCTCCGCGATCCGGAGTTGCCATACGGCGAGTGGAACGCTCAATTCTCAGCACTCCACGCCAGAATGCCACAACGTCTTGATGCTACCTTCACACAAATTGTGGACAAGGCAAGACAACGAAAGGCCGAATTCCCAGCCAAGAACCTCCAGAAGGCTCTCCAGAAGTTCTTGGATGACAATGTCGCTCCCTCGGATGTCGACTTGTTGAAGACCACCCTCACTCCATTGATTGAGGTTATTGACCGATACCTTGAGGGTCAACAAGTTCACGAATTTGACGTCTTCTCCGAACTTCTCGAGCAATACTGCACAGTCGAAAGATTGTTCTCTGGTCGCCAAAACCGTGACGAGGAGGTCATCTTGGCGCTTAGAGACCAGAACAAGGATGATATCACCAAGGTCATCGGCACTGTCTTGTCACACAGCAGAATTGGGTCAAAGAACAACTTGGTCCTTGCCATCCTTGATGAGTTCAAGCCCAACAAGCCAAAGGCAGGCAATATTGCCAAGCACTTCCGACCAGCTCTCAAGAAGCTCACCGAGTTGGAATCCCGACCAACTGCAAAGGTTGCCTTGAAGGCACGAGAGACCCTCATCCAATGTGCTATGCCATCATTGGAGGAGCGAGCTTCTCAAATGGAGCACATCCTCCGATCATCAGTTGTCGAGTCACGATATGGCGAGACTGGATGGGAGCACCGAGAGCCCGATATCGAGGTCCTCAAGGAGGTCGTCGATTCCAAGTACACCGTCTTTGACGTTCTCCCCGTCTTCTTCGGTCACCAAGACCCATGGGTCTCCCTCGCCGCGTTGGAGGTCTATATCCGACGTGCTTACCGTGCCTACTCTCTCAAAAAGATTGAGTACCACAACGACTCATCCGAGCCACCATTCATCGTTTCATGGGACTTCGTTCTCCGAAAAGTCGGTTCTTCAGAATTCGGCATGCCAATCCAATCCTCGGCTCCATCTACCCCAGCCACTCCTTCATACGACATTGCCAACCCATTCAAGCGTGTCAGCTCTATCTCCGATATGTCATACTTGGTTAACAAGGCCGACAACGAGCCCACTCGAAAGGGTGTTATTGTTCCCGTCCAATACCTTGATGAGGCTGAGGAGTATCTTATGCGTGCTCTCGAAGTCTTCCCTATCTACGGCCAGAAGAAGCGCCCCGCTGCTGCCAATGGCAGCACGATGCCAGATTTGAGCGGTAAGCGCAGAGCACCTGCTCCTATCGCCACTGAGGATGAGCTTACTGCTGTCTGCAACGTCGCTGTCCGCGACGCTGAGAGCATGGACGACAAGGAGACCATCACCAGAATCAACTTGATTGTCAAGGATTACAAGGAGGAGCTCCTTTCTCGCCGCATCCGCCGACTGACATTCATTTGCGGTCACAAGGATGGTTCGTACCCAGGTTACTACACGTTCCGTGGCCCCGAGTACGAGGAAGATCAAAGCATTCGTCACATCGAACCTGCTTTGGCTTTCCAGCTTGAGCTTGGGAGACTCTCCAACTTCCGAATCAAGCCCGTCTTTGCTGAGAACCGAAACATCCACATCTACGAGGCGGTTGCCAAGAATGTTGAGGGTGACAAGCGTTATTTCACACGTGCTCTTGTCCGTCCTGGAAGACTACGAGATGAGATCCCAACTGCTGAGTACCTCATCTCTGAGTGCGACAGACTCATGAACGACATTCTTGATGCTCTTGAGATCATTGGCAACAACAACTCTGATCTCAACCACATCTTCATCAACTTGACTCCCGTCTTCCCTCTTCAACCACCCGAGGTTGAGAAGGCTCTTGGTGGTTTCTTGGAGCGCTTCGGTCGTCGTCTCTGGCGTCTCCGTGTTACTGGTGCTGAAATCCGCATCATCTGCACTGAGCCCACCACTGGCATGCCATACCCTCTCCGTGTTGTCATCACCAACACATCTGGATACGTCATTCAAGTCGAGATGTACGCTGAGCGCAAGTCTGAGAAGGGCGGTGACTGGGTTTTCCAGAGCATTGGAGGCACAACTAAGATTGGCTCCATGCACTTGCGACCTGTCAATACACCATATCCTACTAAGGAGTGGTTGCAGCCAAAGAGATACAAGGCCCATCTTATGGGTACCCAGTATGTTTATGATTTCCCTGAGCTTTTCAGACAAGCTATCCAAAACAGCTGGACCAAGGCTGTTGCTCAACATCCAGCTTTGGCTGAGAAGCAACCTCCTGTTGGCGAGTGCATCGACTACAGCGAGCTTGTTCTCGATGACAAGGACACTCTTGCCGAAGTCTTCCGTGAGCCTGGAACCAACAGCTGCGGTATGGTTGGATGGATCGTCACTGCCAGAACCCCAGAGTATCCTCGCGGCCGAAAGTTTATCATCATCGCCAACGACATCACGTTCAAGATTGGTAGCTTCGGACCCAAAGAAGATCACTTCTTCTCCAAGTGCACTGAGCTTGCCCGAAAGCTTGGTATTCCTCGCATCTACCTGTCTGCCAACTCTGGTGCTCGCATTGGTATGGCTGAAGAGCTCATTCCTCACTTCAATATCGCATGGAATGACCCCGAGAGGCCAGAAGCTGGATTCAAGTACCTCTACTTGTTGCCCGAGGCTAAGAAGCGCTTCGAGGATGGCAAAACCAAGGATGTCATCACCGAAGAGATCAACGAGGATGGAGAGATCAGACACAAGATCACTACCATCGTCGGTGCTGAGGATGGCCTTGGTGTTGAGTGTTTGAAGGGCTCTGGTTTGATCGCCGGTGCTACCAGCAGAGCTTACGAAGACATCTTCACTATTACTTTGGTCACTTGCAGATCAGTCGGTATGTATCACGCCACTCTTTAACTATACATTTTGCTAACAAATACAGGTATTGGTGCCTACTTGGTCCGTCTTGGCCAGCGTGCTATTCAGATCGAAGGTCAACCAATTATCTTGACTGGTGCTCCTGCTATCAACAAGCTCTTGGGTCGTGAAGTCTACACATCCAACTTGCAACTTGGTGGCACTCAGATCATGTACAAGAACGGTGTGTCTCACATGACTGCCAACGATGATTTCGAGGGTGTGTCCAAGATTGTTGAGTGGATGGCCTATGTTCCAGACAAGCGCAACAACCCGTTGCCAATTGGGCCCGCAGTCGACTCCTGGGACCGTGATATCGTCTACACTCCACCTCCCAAGCAATCATACGACGTTAGATGGTTGATTGGCGGTAAGGACGACGACGAGGGATTTATGCCAGGTCTCTTCGATAAGGACTCTTTCGTTGAGACTCTCGGTGGCTGGGCCAAGACTGTTGTCGTCGGTCGTGCTCGCCTAGGTGGTATTCCAATGGGTGTTATTGCCGTTGAAACCCGATCAGTGGAGAACATCACCCCTGCTGATCCCGCCAATCCCGACTCGATGGAACAGATCACGAACGAGGCTGGTGGAGTCTGGTACCCCAACTCTGCTTTCAAGACCGCTCAAGCTATCAAGGACTTCAACAATGGTGAGCAATTGCCATTGATGATCCTTGCCAACTGGAGAGGTTTCTCTGGTGGTCAGCGTGATATGTACAACGAAGTTCTCAAGTATGGTTCCTACATTGTCGATGCGCTCGTCAAGTACGAACAGCCGATCTTCGTCTACATTCCACCTTTCGGCGAGCTCCGTGGTGGTTCATGGGTAAGTTGATGCATCGCATGGATTTTGTAAGCTCCCGCTAATCTGTCTCAGGTTGTTGTCGATCCTACGATCAACCCCGAATTCATGGAGATGTACGCTGACGAAGACGCCCGTGGTGGTGTCTTGGAGCCCGAGGGTATTGTCAACATCAAGTACCGAAAGGACAAGCAGCTCGAGACCATGGCACGCCTGGATCCCGAGTACGGTGCTCTCCGCAAGCAGTTGGCCGACAAGTCATTGAGCGCCGAACAGCTCAGCCAAATCAAAGCCAAGGCTACTGCTCGCGAGGAATTGCTCCTGCCAGTCTACATGCAGGTCTCATTGCAATTCGCTGATCTCCACGACCGAGCCGGACGAATGAAGGCTAAGGATGTCATCAGACAATCACTGGTCTGGAGAGAAGCTAGACGATTCTTCTACTGGCGTGTGCGCCGTCGTGTGAATGAGGAGTACATCCTCAAGCGCATGGCAGCTGCTTCCAAGAACCCTCTCGCATCACGCGGCCGCAACATCGAGACTCTCGGTGCCTGGACCGGTATCCCCAACTTCACATTCGCCGACCGTGATGTCGCTATGTGGTACGAGGAGAACCGCAAGATTGTTCACGAAAAAGTAGAATCTCTCAAGACGGAAGGCGTTGCCTTTGATGTAGCAAGCCTGTTGAGGAGTAATGGAAAGGGAGGTCTTAAGGGTGTGCAACAAGTCTTGAGCATGTTGCCAGCCGAAGAGAGAGAAGAAGCGTTGAAGTTCTTGAGTCAGACATAGAGAGAAGAGATAGACCTGGGTTTTCGCTTTGGGATTTTCACTTCTTGGTCTGCTTTCTTGCGAAGCGTGCGCGCTGTACTGTACATTGCATTCACTTGTAAATTGAAGGGGATCATAAGGGCGTTTTTAAGAAGCAAAGCAATGCATTCTGGAACCTTAAAATTATTACTCGGGCAGTTTTTCTCTTTCTTTCTTGTGATCGGCTTGACGCTGCTGATGCGAACGGTCCGGGTGGATGGGCGACGAGCATGAGAATGATTGACGCATGTCGATATAGATGGGCATAGTGCTGGGTTTTAAGATTCACTTTGAGGTAAGCATTGCTATGCATGCAACGGAGCATGAAGAAGGTTGGTCGATGGAAGGTTCTATTCAAGCCCGTGGCTTTCGCAGCAGCCATCAAGTCGAGACGCCCTTCCCAATCTTTCTCTGACCCTGTTATAATATCTCCTTCCCGCTCCAATCACAACCCGCCCGCCATCTGAAGTAAAGACTGTCCACACCTGAAACCCAGGATCATCACCACCACGTGACCCTTCACCCAGAGTTCGAGTTCACAGTTCAAGGATCCTGACCGACGATCCAACCACACGCACAGATGATCCAAGGAGGATCCGGCACGCAACGTCTCCGTCCCATCCCATCTCCATCTCCATCTTCACAAAGATGGGACGGGAAAACTCCTAACTACTGTACCTACCTAGGTACTGTACTGGATTATTGCATAGCACCCTACCTCAGACGAAATGAGTCCCTTCGCGCCGGACAAATCACCTTCGTCCTGCGGTCTGCATGAAAGGCCCCACAAACCGACCGCCGTTCAACTCGGCAGGAATGATGATGAGGCTCTCAGACCCTCCCTCTCCTCCTCCGGCAGCACATCCCCACACCTACCTACTGTACTGGGAGTAAATCCAAGAGCAGAGTGAGTGAGGGAGTGAGGGAGTGCTTGATGTTGATAGCCGGGCTGGCTGTCTCCACATTATTGGATTGGATCGAACGGGCGATCATGATCGGTGGACGGACGGCGTTCCGGGACTATCTATGTCGCGTTGGGCGTGTAATGCGATATAGATTCGAGAGAGCTTTATCTGCCTCCCGTAAGTCAGTCAATCAGTAAGCTCGGGGAATGTTCGTCATGGGTGCCAGGGAGGGAGGGATAGCTCTCTCCAGGATTCCATCAAGTCTGGTTGCGTGAAGCAAAAGCTGTTTTTCCCTTCCTTTCCCTTTTATCCCTCGTGCTCCCGAGTGGTGTGTTCTTTCTTTTTTTCTTCTTCTTTCTCTTTCTGCTTTAACCTGTGGCTGGTTTCTGGAAAGCGAATTAAGTCTGTACCGTTGTGTTAAGATGACGAGGGAACTTATCGTCTTGATGTGAGGTATTGAACGAAAACGCGTTCTGATTCTGGTTTGGTTTCTGAGGGTCGCACTTGATTACCGTCCGTTCATTATTATATTTGTTCTTCTTCAATACGCACGTCATACTGTACTTTTTTTGTTTACCTACTGGGAGGAAAAGAGGAAAGGGGGAAATGAGCTCTTGACATAGTTCTTTCTATGGGCGAGGCGAGATACATTCTTTTGGTGCCGGATCACACGTTCTTTTAATATTCTTTATACAACTTTCTTTTGGTAAACACATGCTATCCGCAGCTTCATTCCAGTTTCCACAGGCGGGGAACTCGAGCTCGCGACGACGACGGTTATACACACACTCGAGGAAGGGAATTGGATGTCAGTCACGGGGATCTCGACTGAAGGAGGAGGAGGAGCAGGAACAACAGCAACACCATTTTACACCGGATGCGGGACAACATCATGTCTACCGCCGTCCTCGATCTCAACATCGTCACAGCTCAACTTTACTGCAACACTCACTCTACCGGTCCCTCCTCCAGGATCTACGACTTTGACTTCACTCGTTACCATTTCGCCAACGAGCATAACGACCACTACAACAGCAACAACATCTTCAAACTTCATATCAACCACAACAGCAACATCACTATCCGTCACGCCCCTCCCAAACCCAGCAGCAACCGCAGCACTAGCCGCCGAATCCTCGCTCCTAAACCAAAACGCCACCCTCTCCCGCACAAACCTAACCGTAACCATCGTCCTGGGCTCCGTATCCTTCGTCCTCCTCCTCGCCCTCCTCATCCTCCTACTCTTCTACCTCCGCAAACGCTCCTCGAAGTCAGACTCCGAATCGCCCCCCTTCACCAGCCTCGCCCCCCGCCCCGCCCCAAACTTCGCCCCAGCACCCCCCGGTAGTCCACCGCCCCAGATCCCGCTCCCGGAACACATGTGCGAGACGAGCCTCAGCATGGGTCCCCGCGGCGGGCCAGCAGACCCCTATTCTCGCGCCCTAGCAGGCGGCCTAACACCGTCTCCCATCGGCGGCCAGAGAGGTCCATCGCAACAACAGGGGGCCGGGGCCTTTCAGTTCGAATTCCCGTATCCGTCGGGCAGCGGTTCACAGGCGCAAGCTCTAGCTTCAAACCCCGTGTCGCCGCCTACGAGGAATCGATTAATGCGTTCCTCCTCGGCGCCAACGTCCGCCCCGGAACCAGCACCTACTATCCCCGCGCTGCAGGATATGCCGCGCATCTCGCTGTTCCCTGCTACGCCGTTCTCGGGCTCGAGAGATAGCGTTAATACCGCGCGGCCGGGGACCTCTGGCGAGTATTCGTCCGCGAGCGGGGGGAATCGACCGCCGACATCCTCGTCCGCGACGTTCGGGGCGCCGCTGCGAAGACAGAGGAGCGCGCCGATGTATCACCGCGCGCTGCAGGAGCAGGTCGAGCAGGAGCGGGAAGAGAGTCGCAGTCGGGAGGCGCAGAGACTGGGGGTCCCTGTTATCGGGGTTGTGGGGAGGGATTCGGGAGAGAGGGGGAGTTATGGGAGTGAGATTAGCTCCGAGATGAGTTTTGGGAGCGAGGATGTCGAGATTGGGATTGAAGATGAAGAAAAAGAGGAAGGAGAAGAAGAAGATATTAGAGCAGAGGGGTCGGGGACGCAGGCCCCGCAACAAAGTGGAACGGGGGAGAGGGGGAGGGTGTTACATAGTACGCGAGCGAGTAGTGGTGTTTTTCCTGGGGGTGAGGAGGAGGATGATGAGGACGATCCCGGGGAGAAGAATATTTATAGTTGAGGGGAGAGAAGGTGGTCTTGGTTATATGGGGCGCCGGGATCACCTTCGGATGACAATGATGATCGCCATGTCATGGGTCGTGGCTTGAGATGATGAAACAAACGAGGGGGGCCCCACAGCTATAATCTGGGGAAGAGGCAAGAGGCGCTGAGCGTTTACTACGAAACGATATCCCTGGATGGAAAAATAATGATGCGCGCGTGTGGTCGGCATATATACCCCGAGGAGATAGGAGATTGGAGGGACGAAGACTTCTTTTCTTTTCCATGCTGGCATCTTTAGAGACAGTATATATTTATCAATGCGAATTTTTCTGAGCTTAAAATGCTTCGTTTGAGTGCTTAAGTGAGATAAGTGGTATGAACAGAAGGTGCAGATATTAAGTCGACTCCTTAAACAAAATTTTGATGATGGCGTCTCAATGTGCGAGACTCGCTTTTCTCTTGACTTCAAGAACGATCTTTTCTCTCTCTTCGGACTATATTGGTAAGGCTGAACATCTCCGAAAGACAAAAACGACGAGGTAGGAAGTTTTGAATCTGTGAGGGTAGGCAATTCATGCGACCCTGTGATTGATTGGATGATCTATCGATGCTACCCGGAATGCTTTTCCTGCTTAACATAGAAGCGTAACGCCGTCCAAACCATTCCAGTAGAGATTTTTCTATGCGAAAGCAAAGACGCACCTCGATGGTAAGTTCGAGTCTCTTGGTATCTTCAATGAAATGAAATGTTTACATTCTACAAATCACATTAGCATACTGTCAAAGTTGGTAAAAGTAGGAAAACATACCGCTCAACAGGCGTCAACCCCAACAAACGCATCCCATTACTCAGAATAACTCGACTAGCATCATAAAGCGCCATTCGAGCCTTAGCCAACTCCTCTTCACTGCCCACAATTCGAAGATGGTCGTAACTACTACTGATAGTATGCGTCATCTTGAACAGATACGTCAATATAGTCGTTGGTTCTAAGGTCTTCAATGTATTCTGAACCACATCTGGCCATTGGCTGATGACTCGGATGAGATTCTGGGCATGTGGCTCTGTGAGCAAAGAGAGGTTTGCGGAGAGAAGATCTGATTCGGACATGTTGGCTCGGCGGGTGATGGAGCAGAGTCGGGCGTGGGCGTATTGGAGATATGGTCCTGTGTCTCCTTCGAAGGAAGTCATGGCATCCATGTTGAATTCATAGTTGTTGATTCGCTTTCCGGACATGTCTTGTACCATGACGGAACTGATACCTAGGATATCGGCTGTGGCGAGAGGATTCTCGACTTGCTCGTACTTGACTTGGTTCTTTTGCATCACTTCGTGCATCTTTTCTCCTACGTCTCGGAGGATGTCGTCTAAGAACTTGACGGTTCCTTTTCGAGTTGACATTCCGAGGACCATGCCGAAATTAATGTGTTGACACTTCTTGGCGAGGTCTTTGTAGCCCATCAATTCGATGATTTTGAAGAGTTGTTTGAGATGAAGGTCTTGTTGTGAGGCGACGACGTAGATCATTTCGTCAAAATGGTACTTGTCTTCTCGTTGCATCATCTCACTGATATCTCGAGTCAAATAAAGTGCAGTGCCATCTTTCTTCTTGATGATCGGTCGCTCGAGAGATTTCCCTGGTTTTCCTGGGACGTGCTTGCTGAAATCAACAATGACAGCGCCTTCTGATTCTTCTGAGACACCCATATCAGCCATTTTTTGTGCCGCGAAATCCATGCGCTCTTGCTTGACTTGGCTCTCTCCAGAATAGTCGTCGAAGTGAATATTCAGTCGAGCATACGTTTCTTTGTATCTTTTGATAGAAAGACCACGGAATCGAGCCCATAACGCAACAGCCTTCTCATCACCATCGACCATAGCTTTAAAGTATCGACGAGCTTGTTCGTCCAAACCCTCATTCTTCAACTCTGATGCATCCTTGCCCTCTTTTTCCAAGGCCGTGATCTTTGCTTTCTCATCTGCCAGCTCCGCACTAATTTTAACATAGATGTGGAAGAGGTGGTTGATAGGGTCTACCAGTAGAGCTTCTTCGCTGCCATATCGTTCAAATCCAAGAGCCAGCAAGCCATATTGTTTGCCCCAGTCTCCCAAATAGTTAATTCGAATGACATCCCAACCCAAGGCCTCGTAAAGATTTGCTAGGAAGCCACCAATGATTGTACTTCGAAGATGTCCGGCATGGAAGGGTTTCGCAATATTTGGTGAGGAAAACTCAATGATGATTCGCTTTTTGCCCTTGCTTGGATCTTTCACGTCTTTCAGCCCAAGATATGGATTCAGTCCAAACTCTTTCTTTCGCTCGATGATTGAGGGTATGAGGATCTCAGCAAGCTTGTCGACTTTGAAGAAGAATTGGAGGAAGGTTCCGTTGACTGTAGGCTTGTGTACAAGAGGAGATTCGGGAAACTGGCAGACGGTGGTTAGCATTGCACTTTGCAGAAACAATCTAAAGCTTCATACCTTTGCTACCCATTCTGCAGCCAGCTCAGGAGGCTTTTTACCCTTGACTCGAAGTGCTGGTACAGGTAAAACCAGGTCGCCCTTCTCTAGTGTTTGCGTCCATTGCAACGCGGGGTATACGACGGAAGCATCAACGCCTGTAACTTCGGTGAGTATCGAGGTAAGATGTGCTCGATAGACGTCTACAGGGTTGACTTCTGGGTAGCAATTGGGATATTTGGGGAGAGGTTCTGCCAAGCTCAACGACTTCAGCTTGTCCGACAGAGAAGACGCTGCGGTCGCCATGTTGTAAGTTTGGCTGAAGGCGCGCTTGCTATTGAGACGCGTTAATATCTGAATTGATTTGTATTGAGGAGACGGAAATCTAATGTAAAGTCGAGAAGCTCTTGTTAAACAAGGAAAGGAGGTTTTCATCAATTATCGAAAGTGTGTGGGGTTTTTGAGAGGGGTCTTTCTCTAGCTGTTTGTGACTCAATGCACTCGCTCGAAAATTCTCAACTCAGCCTCGGCACGTGACCTGCAATACCACCTGGTGCCACCGTCGATCATGCAGCAGAGACGCCTCTTCGGATTGTGTATGAAGCAGATGAGACCCTCATCCGACGTCAATATGTCTTTGTCACTTGATCTCAATATATATGTATCACTATAGTACGATGTATTCACCGACAAGCATTCTCAATGAAGTGTGTTATATTGCCAGCTTCAGCAGGTCGGTCTGAGAGCTTAAGGATTGATAATATTTCTGTTCGCTCATCCTTTCTCAGTTGTTTTGTTATTGAAGTACTGTTATCCTTTCAAATGACCGACTTCCATCTTAGAACAACCTCAAGGAAGGGTAAATCCTGCGTAGACCTTCTCTCCTTTTCCCTTCTCATATAATGATGTTGAAAGTATTCACTGACTCATGTAACGACCGGAGGATAGGATGTAAAGAGACCATTACTGCCAACCACACCAAGTGTGAAGCCTTGAGTATCTTCAATGGTCAGGCCAATACGCCTAAGGAGAGGAAGGGATCTCTTGCCCATCCTTCTCCAACTTTCTCAAGAATCTTTGTTCTTTGTGGTCTGCTCTGGTTAGCTTGTTCGTGCTGGTAAAAGCTTGACTGACTTGGTTTTGAGGTGGCAGATGGTCTGTCCCCCACATCAATCCACCTGCTGTCATCATAGTCGCGAACGACAGCGGCTCCTTTCGGAGCTTCATTGCTTGAATAGTCCATCTGCATCAGACTTACTCGAATGCAATAGCGTCCTGGCTCGGGGATGACGAGATCCGGGAAATAAAAGTATGCTCTGTCGGTTCCGGAGCTAGAATTGCTCGACGAAGAACTTGTACTCGCAGGAAGTGGGTGTGCAGAGTCTGAAACTCTCCCGCCAAGTCTACCATAGAGGGAGTCTCCCGATTCGTGGACAAGAGTGGCAACTGCATAAATACCAGAAAGCTCCTCAAAGATATTAGTCTCACTTAGGAGACGAGCAGCCACGGGGGGATATATGGCAACGCCTGCACGAGCTTTTGGTCCGGGCTGAACCGCAATGCGCAACGTCGTCATCCTTGAGAGTATCCGATTGCCTAGAAGCAACCGAGAAGGGAGTTAGCCTAGGAACTTCGACATAGTTGAGGACGCTCACGATATCCCCTGAAACTCCTGAACCAACGTTTGGGCGTCGTGCCTATCTAATATCAGCTATCGTTGATCGATGATAACTAGAATCAGTCTGCATGGTCGGACCCAACCTTTCAACGCATGTGGAAGAACTAACTTACCAAACTATGAAACTGATGCACTCTGCGAGAGCTAGTTTCGATGAACGCTAAGACGAGATTCTCTTGAGAAGCTCTTGGAGTGCTGGGTCTATCTAGAAAGAAGATGAAGCATCTGCCCCTCCGTCAGTGGACAACACTCTCTCAATTTATATTCCTGGATCTACCTGGTTACACCATTCTCGAGACCGTAGTCTTCAAAAGCCATGTTCGTATAGAGAAAACACGAGACCACGGGTTGCAGTCAAGGTTCCAATCCTATGCAATCAGAGGAGCCAAGTCGAGACCTTTTCCAGTGGAGTGTCGGACAAAGTAACCACGATCGAGCCTCAAATCTTGCCGGTCTTTACTTTCTAGAACGGGATTCGCTGTATGGGAATGTGCCGCTGGCACATTACATGCCATTACTGCAGTGTGGAAGACCCACCGGTCATCCGAATATCAATTTCCACTTGGACTCGTCAGCCAAAGAAAATATCAAGCTAGTGGGGGATCTTTTCAAGGGTTTAAGGTGTGCGTGGGTACTTTCCTTTTTTCTACCAATCTGGGGCTACATCCTGAGCCCTAGCGATTGTTGTCACCATACAAAAATACCAACTGCGGCTGTTGACCGCCCGGTTTCTGGGCAATGGCCGTAGAACACCTCCATTGGTGTTTGACATGAGACTCTGTGATGTGAGTTTTTCTTCGCCGCGTTCTGTCACCTACATATGTGAGAGATCTTGCAATTCGTATCACCTGCTAATCATTCATTGTCAATGTAGCTGCCCTGTCACGAATTCCCAAGACACCGAGTTCCCAAATAGGACTTTACCCCACCCCCACTCAGTTAGCACGAACTGCATTTGAAGACCAGCTTGCCAAGCCCTCGAGAACTGCATCGAAGGTTGAAAACTTGGATTCGAGACTCCGATTATTATTGGCTTGCCGGAACAATAACCAAGCGGTCTAAGTCACAAACGTTGGTAACACGATACACACCTTCAGGGACTCTTCCTTTTCTCAACGAAATTCTGGTATGCGGTGGCTGCAGCGAATCTAGTCCACTCACACCAAGTAGATTTGGTGGTTGATACATTACCGATTTGTCTCGGGGGTGTTTAAGCCAATATTGCACAAGCCTTGCGGGTGAGAGCCTACTTGTTGCAACCCCCGAAACAAAAAAAAAAGCAAGCATTTTCGCGTGCAAGACACCAGAGGCGCCCTGTGCCGATCCCGGAAACCCGGATGGTCTTCGAGTATCGAGGGCAGTAAGACATCTGGAAAACTGATAGCACAAATGAATTAGTCACGCAATATTCTGCAGATTGTTCTGTTACGGGATTGTTTTACGCTTGGCCCTTCGTCCAAAAACGGCCTCGTCGGTTAAAAAAGGAGAAAATCTGGTCACGTGTAATCATCTCGATGCAGATGCGCTCGACTTTATCTCTCTTGAGAATCATGGAAGAAACAGGATGTTATCTCTATCTAAAGGCTATCTTGAAAAGTTGTAAGTTGTTGAACATTGCGCCTTCTGGTGGCGCACTCGAGACGTTCGTGGTCGCGCTTTCCATGTAACCTCATTGTGCACTAGCAGCTTCCTCCACAACATGTCCAAAATTGAATATCTCCATGGATCCTCTAAGACTAGCAGATGACCTAGCTGCTACCTATCAACCCCTATTTTTATGCTTTCCTGTCATTGCGTCAACCAGTACACTCCCTTTCTTGAACCTTCGCGGCCGACGGCCAGAACGAGCTCGCACTTTGATCACAAAAGATTCACAATATATCAGAAGCAGACGTGCCGTAGAAGCACTTGCTTGGAGATCAGAACCCTGTTTTGGTTCGTCAAACTCATCCCCTGCAGCAGAGCCCCCTAACAAAGGAAATCTAGCCGAAATTCACCTCCTGATCTTCCACCGACTCGAGTCTTTTCCCGAGCTGCGACTGATCGAACGATGATTAGTGAGCCATGGCGTGGACTGTAGACCAATCTCTTCTTCTCACCGTCTTATTTGCTTCCATGGGAGGCTTTTTCGCAATCGTCTTGGCTTATATGTCGGCGCTTTTTATAACGAGGCAAAGAAGATTGAAGATCAAATCCCCAACCGTCAGCAGAGAGAATCATCCCTACCAATGGAGGACAAGAGTTGTAGCTTTATCTTGAGATTATTCATGAAGTACTACGACTGGTGTTGAGTAGTTGGGGTTGCAGCATAATTCAAGAGTGGTTCTCCTCCTTTTCGACCGTCCAGACTTTGCGACCGTCCGACCCTCGAAGTCGCACAATCACCCGAAACCTCATGGCACGTCGATCGGTGGTGGATGGAACAGACATGGTGGTGTGGAAATGTTGTTCAGATATTATGGGATGCAGTGGCCATAAGCAAACACAACTTCCAACTCGCGATGGCTTTTCCCGAGCCTTCAGCTACCTCAGCATATCTCTCCATCCGTCCGCAAAGTATTTCGGCAATGGTTGGATGGGATGGATGGATTAGCAGCCGGTTGAGGGACTGTTCGACATGGGTGTCTCGGCGGGCGTCGCATCGGTGAACATGTCAAGCAACGGCAACAAACACCAAGAGAATAGACATCTGCATGCATGGCTGATCAAGATCGAAGATGTGTGGCTTCGAGTCGAGGAAGGCTGCGCTTGTGTATACATCATCTCTGGCAATGAAGTCAAAAAACCCCTATTCATAAAAACTTTACCCTGTCTACATGCGTAAGAACAAAATTCGTCTCACAGCTGTATCCCGCCGACAATTAGGGCAGTACAGATTGGAAAGTAGATTCTTGGCGCTACTTGATTAATCTGATGCTTTGGTCCGAGGGTTAGGGCTGTACGCACCTCAATGGGTTTCTACTCCCATTTCGATCAAGTATGCATCTCCAGACTTGTTGTTGCACATACTGGATAAGATCGTCTTGAATGGCACAGTTTTGCTACGGGGCCAAGCCTTGAGATGCGACAGATGCACAAAGACGGCTCTGGGCAGAGTCTAGAACAATTTGCAGTGTGAAGTGAATGCTTCCAATCGTATGATTTGATACTGCTCAGTACTCGTAAGGGTCTCACGGCGCCCCCTACACGTGGCATTTTCACTGCTGCCGAAGATCCAGAGGTCTGGGTCTTCTGACATCGATATGATTCTATGAATAGTTTACTCAGAGCGCCAGCATTTTCCGTGTCTGCGTGCATCCCCCGCACTTAGAGATAATGCCGTTCTTACATGCTGGACATGGAGATGCGCAACACGAGATACGCAGAATCTGGCGAACATCTTCACGTAGCAAATTACAGATGCCTAATAAGATACTCAAATGGTGTAGAAGCATTTTCTATAAGCTTACCACATGAGAGCTCAATACACAGAAAATATATTGGTAATTTTATATACTACCCTCAACACTGGTGTCGAAACAAAAATGGTCCACTTCATACGACAAAAGGCATGGCAGCAGCCTGTGGCAGCAACAGAATCCGTCGGATCGTGCGATGTTCACGGGATCTTGCCGGCTCCGAACCATTAAAGGGGTACGCCTCGGTAAAATTGCAGCCTCAGTTCAATCCGAGCGTGAAACTTCAACGATCTTTCTAGCCAGACACCCTCTCAGAGTATACTTGCATTGAGACATCCATCTTGGGGTACCTTATCAACTTCTATCAAAAGCAGTGATCTCCTATGAAGAATCTCCAGATGCTGATCTTCGTGAAATCGGTCAGCGAGACCGTCCATTGTAAGTAAGAGTCTTATGCAATATCGTCACATTACTCTCTGAAAAGGGTATCATATTTCAAGCAACTGCGCTCCAGGATTCAGCTGTAGCTTCATCCAACAGCATGCTTGGGCTGCAGATATGTGCAGATATGTCTCAACAATTTCCGATGACATACGTCTTGATTGATTCTTCTGACTGTAGTGGAATAGCTCGAGACGGCAAGACCCGGAATTTAAATTTGCCAGTTCTCGATATCTCAAGCTTCTTTCCCTCAGCATATCTTGAGTGACTCTAAGAACGATTACTCAACATTCACAGCGGCATGATTTTCATTGCCCATACAATGTATCTTTCCTTCTGCAAACTCATCTAAATCGAGTAAATACACCTGTGCCCACCCCGAGGACGTCAAACCATAAATGAGTCTGGAACGACCTAATTCCTGGAGATCAGATTGCAAACTTGGCAGTAGAATAACACAAATGCGAGTTAAGTCAAAATGCAACAATTCCTTGACCTTTCAGTGGATCTTATTGATCTTGTGGCCTTACTACCCTTGTTTGCGCGGGTTCAAAAATGGTTTCGCTTCCGAGAACACGGTCCGAGGCTAGGTCTGCCACCTCTCTGCAGCCGCAATCTTATCTTAGCTCTCTTACAAACAATTCAAAACAAATAGAAAATCATTGGACAAAAGATTCTCAGAAGCAAGATAAAAACATGATCACTATAAAGCATACAAGTCCTCAGTTCGCTGTCTGTTCTGAAAACGTTGCGGTCGAGTGAAGTCGAGTGAAGTCGAAACAAAGCTCAGGGTCCAACCGTCGAAGAATAGAATAAGCCCTATGACGTTTGTACGTAGAATATGGAGCTTCCAAAGAGTCTAGATCCAACGCCTCTCTGCAGTTCTGTCCGGATGGAGTGGTACCCGTGTTGAAATTCGGATCCTAAGCCGTCAAGTGTATGCACGGCAGACAGTCGCGTGGTAAAGCGGTTCCAGCGGGAAGATGCCGACACAGTTCCACCAGTTATTCGACCTCTGTCAGAGGATCAGGCCCGCGGCAATGTTGTGTTACTCACCAGGGGTGAAGCCCGTTATTTTGTATGGCTTGGTGGCTTTTGCGCTTGTCCAACATGACGTCGGTTACGCCACCATCTTAGAAATTGAGATCGAAAGCTGAAAGATAACAACAATGAACATGGAAGCTTTGTCGGGATTTGATATGAACTCGGGATCTGTTCATGGGATGCATAAGTGAATGTGACACATCAACCTGATCAACGTAAGAATTTCCAGCGGCTTGAAAAGCTTCCATCCTTCCAGACCCACACACCGGGCCAGTGACTCAGTATCTGGAAACAGGAGGGGACCAAACATTGGTAAATATTGAATTGTTTCTTTTCCCTCCGATCGTCGAATTCCCTACAGGGACCTGTCGATCGAAACCAGGGCTAGCGTAAGCCCACTGTCTATCTGTGATAGTGTGACTTGATGTAGCTTTGATGCAGTACATTGGATCCTTCAAGATTTCCATCTGAACCGAGTTATACGATAAAAAGATTGATTGGTAAAGTCGGAATCTTTTCCGTGAAACCAAGGGCCGCAAGATTCAGCTGCTCTCTTCAAACATCCATCCTGAGCAGTTTGTTGAATTGAGGTGTGACTTGGCAGAAGGATACTTGGCAAGCTGCCGCGTTGCCAAGTTTAACATTGCTAGCATATGAGACTTTTCTGCGTGAGATGTCGTTCAGCTTTACCTTCGTTCTTGTTAATCATCTTGGAATCTAGACACTCCAAAACTCCTGGGATCGTCCCCTTACCCTTCACTTAGTAGTGTTACTTTTGAGGTCTAGCTAGGTCTAGTACCTCCAGATCTATGTCTCTCTCACTTTGATTTCATAAGATACGAGAAGAGGATTTTGGCTCTCTACTTGTGCTTGTGAAAGTGTAGCAACGTTCGACGCCGGCTTGTCGCTGATTAGCAAGCAAGTACAGTCTCTATTATGCTCATACCTCACGCTACAGCTCCGGGCCTCGTTGATGGAATAGAAAGAATAGGACGGGAAAGACTTCTTCGATTGGTTCTTTCTTCTTCTTTGTCTAGCAGAAAATTGTGACCGTCGACGAGGTTGTTACTTTAAACGAAGGCTCGCTTAAAATAGGGGCTGGGCCACAATTCAACTTGCGCTGGAAAACCTGCTTGAAGTAACCGCGGTCTTCCTTAACAGACTCCAAAGGTTCCTCTCCAGTCATTCTACCAAGTTCTGGATTGTAGGATACTCAGAATCGCGCCAGGCTTCAATTTCAATCCTCCACGCATCTTCAGACGCAAATCACATGCTAACATCCATTCCAGATCCCTGACGAGCATGTCATCTTTGGCGAGAGCTAGTACAAGGCATGAGAAGTCGTTCTGTGGAGTGGCCTCATATTCCTATACTCCATGCCGTAGACGACGTTTGCGAACAATGTTGAGATTATTTGCTGTCTCAAATCTATTCCAGATGTAAGATGTATTGGCAAGAATGGCTGTATGTTCATACTAGTGACCTCTACATGTTGCGGACGGCGGCCCCGCTGCGGATTAAATGCGCTACCTATGTCAGCGGTAAGCAGAGTATTGAGCCAGGCTCAGGAAAATTCTGTCGTATCTGGTGTACATGCTGACAGTTGTCGTACAGTCAATGCTACCAAAATCAGCTTTCAACAACAAATGAAGATGATGTTGAAATTGTGGGAAAATATTATGTTGTTATGAGCAATTTAGAGAACTACAAAATACTCTCAGTCGCCTTCATTCAGCACTCATTGTCAAAGGGCTCCACAATATCAAAGTCCTTCGTATCTCGCGACAATCCTTGAGTTTCTTTTCAACATGGCACCTCAAGCATTCATTCTTATCATTGCGATCATCTTTTACTTACCAATTCTAAGTACTGCACTCTCAGTCAACAGCAATGTAATTGCAATACTAGAACCCACTGACGGCTACCAAACCTTTACTCTTAACACCACAAACAACATCACTCGTGTTCTCATCAACAACCCACCAATCAATCTTCTCGATGCCAGCATGCTTGCAGACTTCCACACTCTTCTCACTGGTCCCGCATCCAACCTCGATGGACCAAAAGCTATAATTTTCTCAAGTGCAAACCCAGAATACTTCATCGCGCATTTAGACATTCACATCTTGTCTTCTGATCACCCAGTTCCACCACCACTGAACAATACCGAGCTCTCGAATCTTTACGTTAATGTTACTCGACTCCTTGCAACAGTGCCTGCTATTCTGATAGCAGAAGTCAGTGGCCAAGCCATAGCTGCCGGCAACGAAATGATTGTTCAGATGGACATGAGATTCGCTTCTCCGGGAGCAAGACTCGGTGCTGCTGAGGTTGGCGTAGGGCTTACTCACGCCGCGGGTGGGCTGCAGCATTTGACTCGGCTCATCGGTCCTGGACGAGCAGCAGAATATCTTCTAGGCATTATTGATGCGGATCTTGATACTTTGGCAGACATTGGATGGGTAAACAGTGCTTTTGAGAGCGCAGCGGAGATGCAGGCGCACGTTGATGCTCTTGCAAGCAGAATTGCATTGTGGCCAAGAGGTGGGCTTGTCGCGACCAAGCAAGGGATAAGAGAAGGGTTTAGGCCAAAAGCGCAGGCTTTAGAGGATGATTTGTTGAGATTCGCGGTGTTAAATGCTGGAAGTGAGGCACAGTATGGGCTCGATCGGTGGTTGGAGTTGTCCAATGGCCAAGCGGATGGGAGTTTTGAACTGGGAAAAGATGCAGACTTAGTGGAGTTATGGGAGTAGGACCAAGATAGAGCATGTCATTTTGTTTCTAATCCAAGAAATATCCTCAGCAAGTAGAGTAGTTCAAAAAAATTGAGTCTTTGAGTAAACCGGAATTTAAACGTGACACACGTGAAGGCAAATGTGTGAATGCTCCACCCATTTGCCCAGATACTGATATAAAAGCCTATATAATTTCCTTGCAAGACCGCATTTCTTACATCGTAAGTTATAAGTTTCTTTCCTGGCCCTAGCTAAAATCAAGTACTCCGCGAGAAGCTATCATTATTTGTATACGACTATAGTTTCTCGGCTATTCATGCTTACGAATAGGGGTAATTGAGGGGCAAGCATTTTGTTCAGTAATCAAACACACCGTAAGCACAACCATTCATGTCAAGCTTACTGACTAATTCCGCTAAGTTTCGGACGTGATCCGCCAATATCCGCCTATTCATATAACTGTCCGCCAATGTCCGCCAAAATTGCTTCAACCCCCGCCTCTTCAACCTTTCACACGGCGCATCACAGTAACTTTTCAACCCTTGATTGGTAGATCAGCCCACTCAGAAGATAGAGAAGCATGGAACTAGGGAACATTGATAATGGATCCCGCCTAGCGAAGCATGCCTGTACCTCGTGTCGAAACCGGAAAAGAAAATGTGATAAGTTACTTCCTCAATGCTTTTTGTGCACGAAGTAAGCAACCTCATGTCAGGATGAAATACGGCTCTGACTCGTGGGTACTTACCAGAAAGGGACTGAATTGTGTTTACGTTTCCGAGGCTTCACCTCCTCTTCTCAGTCCATCATCGGACGGGTTGTTCCCCGCTACTGGGCTCGAAGCACCAAAATTTCCCGCAGTATTCTTCCTCGACACAAATATTTTTCAGAAAGCTCAGATTAATATTCCAAAGACTGAGTTAGCGACTCCTAAATATGTCCTCAATCTCATAGGAGATCTCAGCGAATGGCGGAACATCGCATCAAAGTTCTTTGATACTGTCCATAGCTTTATGCCTATTGTCTCAAGAACCCGGTTTTATGGAAGACTACTCAATCCATTGGCACCACGTCGGAACGATGTCGCTCTGCTTGTGCTCTGCATGCGTCTCGCGGGGATGCTTCCAGCCGGCGTCTCAATGTCTAAAACACCAGAATATCTTGCAGCCAAAAGATTTCATGCTGAGCTTGAGGCTAGTGGAGGTTTTAGTCCCCAGATCCTACAATCCGGGGTTCTGATTGCCTTGTACGAATATGGCCACGGTATCTACCCCGCTGCGTATCTTACCATTGGGGCCTGTGCTCGATATGGCATATCTTCTGGCATGGACGGTACAGGGGCTTCTCAGATGCCACCTCCTTCAGACTGGATCGAAGCAGAAGAAAGGAAAAGAATCTGGTGGGCAGTGTTAATAATGGATCGGTATTTCTTCTTTCTAGCATGGAATTAGCATCCACTTACACTTTGTAGGGTGGTCAATCTCGGCAGCCCAACCAGGACCCTTGCTACTCAAGAACCACACCCTTCAAGCATGCTTCCAATAGAAGACGATCTATGGGATCAAGGAGTAAGAAATGCACTACCACCCACGCCGTATATTTACACTGTCTCACACTTTACAGACCATAATGTCCAGCGAAACATTCACGGTCGTCTCTCCTTCAAGTCTCAAAATCGGTCGATTTGCGAGATTTGCACAAGCGATATTCCTTCTCGGTCGTGTATATAAACACGTCTCCGATTTCACCGCAAGTAGAGACTTCCTTGATGAAGAAGCTACTCAACTCCGTCGAACGTTACAAGCATTGGCCAAGATTGTCGACATCGAAGGCCAAACCAATAAGTTGCAGTTTTGCACCCAGACTGGTTTATGTTTCAGGTGCGTCTCTAATGATCTCTCGTTCACGGCTTGGTTCTGACTCTCTATGGTAGTGGAATGCTTCTTCTGCAAGAATCGTACATCTCGCCTATATCGGCGCCTTCACCAGACATACACTTCTGGGATCCAACCCTTCCGGTAGCGGAAAGCATAGCGAACGAAGCTGCTAGGATAGCAAGAGGGTTCATCAGGATAGTTCATGACTTCGTGCACTCTGGGAAATACAATCATCCTTCCGAACTAGTCTCGCCGTTTATCCTTCACCTTTTTTACCACTCTCAGACGATTCACTGGGAGAAGGCGAGGACCACGGGAAGCGAAAGTGCTGCTGAGGGTGCCAAGGCTTTGACCGCAGTGTTGAAGGTCATGGATGATAGGTGGAAAGTGGCTGGTACGTAGAACTTTGTCTATCTGCTCACAAGACGAAACTGACTAGAACTAGGGGAGTATCTGGAGATTCTACAGGCGAGAGAATTGACTTACTTCGGTCGATAGCAACCTTTGACATGAGATGGACCAAATCAAGAACACTATCTCGGAAGTCAATATGGATTGCTCATGACGCAGATAATTCGATCCAATTCCCAAGGTACCGACAGCAGTATACCAAGAATCGCAATGAAGAGGCTCTTCTCGCTTAGCGCAAAGTCGAACCAGGGCTTCGGATTGAGAGGGTCCTTCCTCCCAGCTCCTCCTATTCAGTCATATCGAAGGGCACCATGACGCGAGCGCAGCTAACGAGAGCTTGAAAGATTGTTGTTTTCGCTCTAGGACTTGAGGCTGTTGGAAGAGCTAGGAAGCTTGCAAGCAGGCTTCGGTCGTCGGCGCCGAACTAAGAACGATACCTTGACGCTGCTTTGTTTTGATCTTGATTCTTAACACAACTTAATTTGCTGCACAAATCGGTTTATAAGAGTCAAGTAGCACTGGAGAAGACTCGGCTACTAAAAAATTCGGCAAAAAAATTGTTTGCTCAAGCTGTGGAGGCTTTATGACAAGTGGATGACTTACTCTGAAACTGTAAATCTGTAACTGACATCTATGACTGGTATCTGAGACTTGCATCTGAGACTCTATCTGGTGTGCTGTATTGTCTGTACGATGTTCTCGTCAGAACATAAGCACCAACGTTGGCGTTCATCTGCTATCAACTCGCATGCCTCGCATATGAGAAGACTCTGTATCTGTTGTCAACTCGTATGCCTCGCATACGAGAAGACTCTGTATCTATGGGTGACCGACATCGCCGGTCGCAACTGTAACTGATTCAAATTCACCTGGTGAACCTGTAACTTGTTAGTACAAGAAACAATTTGAAGTAGAAGCCTCGACAGCTGAGCTAGCTTAGTTGCCGAAATAATTATAATTTAACTTTATATAGAACGAAGTTTAGCGGGTACCTACATATGCAAAGCAAAAGGCCGCCCACAATGGATATCTCGGAATTTCAAATGCAGCCACTACGAGCGAAGTCACTGCCTCGAGCTTTTCTTTTTGTTGAATCCTCTTGACCAAGTATACATGAATACTTGGGCACTGTAATTGATCACACCAAGTTGGGCTTCAGAGCTAATAGTGAATGAGTTAAGTGGAGCTTGATAAACAAAACATTCGCTAACAACGAGCAATTGGTCGACAACACACAATAAGTCGACAACAAGATTCTTGTCCGCGATAATCCAGTCTTGCGCAACAATACAGCACAGCCATAAGGAAGGCAGCTTCAGCACGGAGCCTGGAGATGGATCAAACGGGCTCACAAGCCAACTAACGTCGATCCAGTCCATCGATTCGTAGTCAATGAAGAAGAAGTTGAAGAAGAGAGGAGGCTGTTTATATAGACAACTAGATTCAAAATTTGACGTATTTGAGTGCACATAGGACGTTGAATCTTACGATGTCGGTCGTTTCGTGTGTAACTATGAATAAAAGTCGGAATCGAATCCTACTGGTGATCAGGTTCTCTATGTCTGCATTAGAGAATGGTGTCTGGGATTCATTGATATCGGCGGTGATCCTAGATATCAATGATTCCTCAAACAGTTCGGTGATCCTTGCTTGCGGTTGAGAATGGAAAGGAAGGAGGAAGAGTGAAAGCCAAAAGTGTCCACAGCCTTGTCTGCAGTGCGCAAGTCTGTGAATGGACTTGGTGAAGTCATTGATCTTGGACAAAAGTAGCGAAATGTGCAGCTGTAAGTCATGGGCGCTGGAAGCCGTATTCTACTCTCCTCTGCCTACGCGAGACCGACCACCCCGCTTCTCCTTTTTTGCTCAAGTGTGCTTCAACGGTGAACAGGACATAATACTCTAACATAGTAGGGTAGCAAATGGCATGAGATAAATTCTACATTATCTTGCAGAGAATGGATGTTGAGCAACAATCAAAGCCACAAGAGAACATCTTGACGGCCTATTGTATCGAATACTGTACCGAAGCTCAAAGCATATCAGAGAAACTTCCTAATCAGCATCTCTTTGGCAACGTAATTCGAACTTATCTACGGACTTAGTTATCTACAGGTTTCAAATAACCAAACACTATGCCTCTCCCATCATGCTTTTCCAGTAGAGCCCATAACATCCATCTGATACTCAATCTGTTCTTGAATCAAATCCGTCCCCTTGCCCATCAACTCAGTCAGAGGAACCTTTCCAGTGTTCTTCGCCACGTAGTCGTTGTACTTGAACAACACGAGTTCGTTGACGTTACATCTTGTCATTCCTCCTTTGATACAGCCTTGCATTGTTGCGTCTGGGAAGGTGTTCGTTCCATGGAGGACGAGCGTGGCTTTTCCTTTTGTTGCTTCGCGGATTTTGTCTAATCTTCGAGGAAGTCAGCATTGTAACAGAGGAATGGAATTCATCCAAGTCCCGAAGAAGCTCTTCTGCCTGAAATAATCTTCTGACCAGCCAAACCCACAACGACTTCTCAACAAAAAGGCTTGTTACTTCGAAACCCACTTCTTCCACCACAGTGTCCCAGGAAGAAATATCTCACCTCTCAAAATCCAACTTAATATTCTCCACCCCACCATAATTCCCATGCACGTTTCCAAAAGCCGGGGCCAAGAAATCGATCCCCGTATCCACAAACCTCGTCGCCTCCTCCGCCGTCGTCAACAGACCCTCCAAATCCCCTGTATCCTTAACCCCATCCTCGCCCCCATTAATCCTACCCGGCTCTGCTTCCGTCGCAATTCCCCTCTCGTGCAGATACTTCGTAATCCTCTCTGTTTTCTCCAAGTTCTCTTCTTTCTCGTAGTGGCTCATGTCGACCATGATGCTGTCAAAGGGGTACTCGGCTGCCGCGATGATCTCTTCTTCTGATTGTGCGTGGTCCATGTGCAGGACGACGGGGACTTTGGCGGTTGAACAAGCCGCGGCTGCGAGGTGGATGAGGAGGGGGGAGTAATGGAGGGCCCAGGGGAAGAGGAGGATTTGTGCGGGGGACTTTTTGGCTTCGGCGGCGCGGACGACTGCTGTTATTGTTTCGAGGTTGTACTGAGGTGAGGTTAGTTAGGACTGCTTTGAGACGCAAGGATGGGATGGAAGAAGAGAAGAAACAGGACGAGACGAAAATAAGAGATCAATTGAACCATATACATACAGAAACAACTCCAATGACACCATATCCACCCTCCTCAGCTGCCCTCAGCATCTTTACTGCCTTGTTATTCTCCATTGACTTCGCCATTTTGATATCAATCCACAGTTAGAAGAGAAGTATATAATTTAAAGATAGAAAAGGACAGGAAGAGAGGGAAATCTGCAAGGCAAAAGCTTCTTCAGAATTCATATATGTAAAGCTGTGATGTCAATTCAGCCTGTACACGGATTTCTCACCGAGAATCGGGAGTTGGAGTGAACCTCTTCAATTTACCCCGCCACGCCACCAAGAAATTGCGGGGCAGGTTTCCCGAGCGCGGCTTTCTTCCCACGCTGTTTTCCTCCCTCAAATCATAGAGCGAACAATAGCACTTTTCAGTGTCTGAATATTCTACGCCAATATATACATCTCACTTCAAACTCTCAACATAATCCCTAACCGCATCCTCAAAACTCCCATCCGGCTTAAACCCCAACTTATACGCCAAACTATTATCAAACTCCGTCCCCCAACTCCTCAAAATCCTCTCCATCTCCACATCCGTCTCCTCCCTCAATAACCCCAATTTCTCCTCTCCACAAACCTTAGCCAGCGCATCCATCATATCCTGCACACTAACCCCAATCCCCGGCATATTAACAAGCCTCTTATGCCTCTCCAACTTCACCCCATCCACCCCCAGCGCCAACTCCAAATTCTCCGCCAACGTCTTCGGACTACACACCCAAGACCTAAACCCTCTATCCTTGAGCGGAATAACACACTCCACCCCATCAACCGGCTCCCTAATCATCCCACTGAGAAAACTCGACGCCGCCGCAGTAGGTTTCCCGGGTCTAATCGAAATCGTAGGGAAACGTAGACTCCAGCCGTCAAAGAAGCCCTTGCGGGTATAATCATTGATCAGCGTTTCGCAGACGTGTTTTTGGGCCCCGTAGCTACCTTCGGGCGTCGGCATCGTGTCTTCTGTGATGACTTTGGGAAGCGGTTGGCCGTAGACGGCTTGCGAGGAGGCGTAGATTACGCGGAGGGAGGGGTGGGAGATTTTGCGGAGGCTTTCGAGGAGGGTGAGTGTTGCGGTCAGGTTGACGCGCATGCCGAGGTCGAAGTTGGCTTCTGAGCCAGAGGACATGATGCCGTGGAAGATGTAGACGGCGTCGAGGGGAAGAGAAGTTGAGATTAGGGTTTCGAGAGAAGTGGAAGAGCAGAGGTCTGCTTCGATTGCTTTTGCATTTTGTGGATGCTTGGCTTTGGGTGGGATTGGAGGTGAGATAATGTCTGTGAGGATGAGAGAATTGTCTGGTGAGCGGAGGAGACGTTCAGCTAGGAGTTGGCCAATGAATCCTGCTGCTCCTGTGATGAGAATTCGAGGCATTGTGGTGAAGGATCGAATGGTATATACAGATTGAAAAGAAAATAGAATATATATGAAGGAGAAGGAAATGATGTGATGTTCAAGTAAAGCGTGGGGAAGAAATAAGTGAAATGTGCAAGTGTCCCGAGAAGAGGGGAGACTATCCCACTCTAGCCCCGAAGTCGGCTCATTGTTTCCCGAAACTCAAGAAGATCATTGATTCTTCAGATGATCTCTCTGCTTCAATCATTGTCTGTTTCGTTGGACTTGGTATCAAGTAGAGAGGCAAAAGCTCTGCATTCTGTTCAGTTAGACTTAGAATCGAATACAGAGACCAATGCTTTATATTCTGATGATCTGTTGTGGATTGACTCTCTCCTCCTATGAATTTCCCCAGTATTCCTCTCATCCGTATCCATTGTTACAAAATTTGATACCGGAATATGGTGCCAGGAGTCCTCATATCCCCTCGCACTCTCACCAATTGCCTCTCCCTCCAGATAGTATCCTCAAATTGGCTTCCCCCATCCATCCATCAGAAACCCAACCAACGCAGCATTATACTCATACAAATATACACTCATTCCCCATCGCCTGGCCCTCTTCCTCCTCTCTCTTTCCCTTTCTTCCCCATTCCCCTCCTAAGGAACACCAGTCTTCATCTGCACCCCATGCCACCCCTTCACCCTCTCCCCCAACACACCATTAACCAACCTCTGCTGCTTCAGCATCCCCAACCCTCTAAACCTCTCACTCGTAACCTCAATCGCATACATACTGCCACACCCGCCCGACACATCCTTAACCTCTAGTTTATCTGGTTCTAATTCCCTGTTCAGAACGTCGAAGATGTCTTTCTCGGCTGCGTCTAGGTGGGACGGTGCTGTTAAGGCGATTTTGTCGGCAGGAATTCCGGCAGCGCCTTGCCCGATTGTGCCTTCGATGGGAGAAGAGGAGGAGGAGGAAGAGCTATATTCTCGGCGGGAAAGGGGGTTTGTTCGTAGGGTGGTGGTCTTCTTAGGTGGTGTAGGAAGAGGGTTGGCAGACATGGAGATGCCAGCAGAGGTATTCGCAACACTCCGAGCGGGACAGATAGCCATAGCTATACATTTCGGGGCGTGTGTTGTGCAGCGAAGTGCTTTTCCTGTCCGCAGGCAGCGGCGCATGCCTGCTAGAGCTGTTCTTTCCATTGTGTTGTTGTGCTTGTCGTGGAGGAGGAGGTCGTTGTATTGTCTTTCGTTGTGTAGAGATAATTGGTATTTCGTTGTGTTGTAGGTATGTTGAGAATTAGAAGCCCGAAATTCAAAATGTGATAAATCGACTGTTCAATCGTACGATTCTGACCCAATTGTCAATCAACAAACCATCAACCTTTTCTTTCATCCAACCTCAAAGCCAAAACCAAAACCCAAAAAATGTCCAAGCTCCAAAAATCCATGACACCACTCCTCGGCCCACGATTTCAAAGCTTCCCGCCCTTCACTTACTAATCAACCATTACACGTGACTCAAAGAGCCTCATTCTCATCCCATCCAAAATCAAGGAAGAGAGTGTGGATCAGATAACTTTATTTCCCTAACCCAGTTTCCAGATCCACAAGAAAGATCGTCATAATCCACCCAGAACTTGAGACGAGTGAGACATGACTCTCCACACCGCCACGCAAGCAAGCAAGCAGATCGAGATGAGTTTATACAGTGGATCCGCTTGTCTCTAACCTCTTGGATCCACCAACAAGTTGCAAGACGATTTCATCCATACCCATTTCCGAAGATGGAGGGGGGTTCCTTGTCTTGAATCAGAACCCACTAACTGAGTTGTCTATGAGAAGAGAGGGAATTAGCATGTGAAGACGTCACTTCTCTCCTCTCTCTCTTGTCTAGCTGGATTAAGTGTAAAAAGTAATAACGAGGGAGGAAGCGGTGTGCATGTCGTCCACTCCTGATTCATGGTCCCGCTGCCATCTCAAGTCGAAACTCTGTCGAAACTCTTTCTTGCTGTCGGTCAGCTGCTCATTGACGATCTCCTATCCAATATCCAATTACAACTTAGTTCCCTGGGGCATTTCTAACCTGAGAAAAATGAACGTATCACGAGTAACTTCACAGCAAAGCCAAAACAGGAACAAGTCAACTGGTTAATCATCGATAGTCCATCTTCATTTTGTCTGTCTGACTGTTTCGACGATCAACGCTGCTGGCTCGCAAGCAAAACCCAACAAACTAACCGAGGAATACCTCACTCGAATCAGGCATGCCTTTGTCCATCATGCTCGCTTGCTCGCTCATATCGTATCAGAGAAGCTTCTCAGTGTTTTGCACCTCCGGATCCCACACCACTCGTGTACATTGTGGGACGCCCCGAATCTTCCATTTCCACTCCATGCCGTGTTTCCTTCCCATAGCGAGAGAGAACAACTTTTTATTGCCATATTTCCAATCCAAAAAAAGACCAATCTGAAATCCTTGAGGCTTATGAAAAGCCTTCATTTCGCACCTTGAATTCGCGTCTCCTTTCCACCACAGCCTCAATTGAAGCTTAACGTAAAAGAGTAATTAAAAAACCCAGTCTATGTTGAAGAGTAAAAAACCCAAACCGAAACCCATTGGCTAAGAGCGGAGAGCATGCAGCCGTAAAGAACAACATGCAAGAAAGGACGCTCAAAAGATACATCGAAGAATGTCGAAAACCGAGCCAAGAGCAATCATTGAACCTTCCCCAGCCGCGCAGAAATGCCAATGACAAGAACGTCTCCGTGTGAGAGAAGACGTTTTCATAAATACGGAGCACATCCCCAAATCGATTTGTAAACCACTCGCTTTCTGATCTGTCGATGACCACGCTCAGTGAAGAGGTCGCCAGAACAATCTCGATAACCACTACGAACAGACTAGGTCGTAATATCGTGTCGATAATATGTAATTATGTCGTGAAGTTCGACCGTCATCGTTGAGAGGCATTCCAACATGTGGAAGCTTCATTCAACCTCGGATTGCTGTTGCTGTATGAGTGTCGTGGAACGGAAAACCAGCATGCAAGTTGTGGTACATCGGGGACGTACCCGAAGCGAAGCCCGTCATTGGGGCTGGCGAGACAGAACGAGATGCCTGTGTGCTTGCTTTCTGACTTCGCGGAGGTGACCGTTTTTCCATCATAAGAGGAGAACTTTCCGCAGTCGAGTCGACAGAGCCAAGAATATAGCCGTCATCATTTCCACCATCGAACTGTCCAGATCGCATCGTTCCATCCTTGAGCTGAGGAGAACTCTTCACAGAACCAAACTGTAGCAATGATTAGCTCAAGACGTCCTAGGTAGTCCACCGATGGTCGTTTGTACGTACGAAGCAATATTTATCGAGCAACTCATTGTAGGATTGAGAAGCCAAAGGAGGCTTCTCAGAGCCAGCAGATCGAGGAGAGTCGGTTCCAGACGTAGATGCTGGAGCCGGAGAACTCTTGACAGGAGCTGTGGGTTTGTTCAAAGATTGGTTGCTCGACATGGTGAGTGGAGAAACAGTTTGGTCAGCTTCAGGCACGAGCTTCCTTTGTGGCTGCTTCTTAATCACCGGCTTCATCGTCAGACCACTTCGATCCCCGAGAACGGTATTTGCTGCATTGATAGCAGCAGAGAGTGAAGCACCAAAGTCATAACGGTTACCAAAAGCTTGTGCGTGAGGAGGAGCTGTCCGTCGGGTTAGGTTATCTGATCCAAGGTTGACAGCAGACTTGACGCCCTTCAGTCTAAGCGACGTCCCAGATTCTCCAAGGTAATCAGTGACCGGTTGCTTGAAGTCGTCGAACTTGTACTTAGCATCGAAGCCATCAGCGAAGTCGTCGAAAGCAACAGGCATCGACTTAGGTCGTTGACTAACAGGAGGTGATTTCTTGTTGCTCCTTGGGAGTGGATTGGCCGGTCGTGAACTTGCACCTTGCATGCCTTTCTTTCCATTCTGGGGCTTGGCTTTCTTTCGGAAGTCCACCTGGAAATTGGTCGAGTTGTTGTTATCCCAATACTCTTGTCCGTTGACACAATACTTGACGCAGAAGAACATGGTCTTTGCTTCAAGGTTGGCTTGGTCTGCCAACTTAATGTTGAAGTTAAATCTATCGTAGCCATCACGCTTTGGTTGTCGAACATCTTGGTTGAACTCGGCGACAACTTCTGATGTAGTCTTCCAGTAATCGAGAGTAAAGCGAACGACAACATATTTGTTGAACGCCAGATTGGCTACAGCAACACTGCCGACCAATGTCTTATTGTCAGAAGACAAAAATACGCGCTCGACTCTCACTGGTAGAGATAGGCGAATAGGTGTCTCAGCTGGAAAATTCGACACCACGATCTCCCACTCAAAGGGCGGGGTACGTGTCTCGTCGAAAGGGAACTCTGTATCGCTATCGTATGCTTCGACAGGTGATGAACCTGCACTGACTGCTAAAGGTCTGTCGACCTGAAGGAAGTGTCGGACATGTTCTAGATGAGAATCGAAGTGAACAGCTTTTGAGAATGTGGGAGTACCAGGCATACTCGAAGGACGCCGTCTCGCCGAAGAAGGTCGAAGAGCTGGTCTGACAAGCTCACCCGACTTCTTCCTGAGCATCGGAGGCTTCCTCCGCGATCGTTCTGGTTCATCTTCATCGCTAATCGAGTCCTCATCCGATCCAGTGAGGGATGTCTCGGGAGTTTGGCCATGTCTTAAGTCAGAGAACACTCCAGTGTCTGTGTTTGATCTGTTGTGAGCAATCTTTCGTATCGCAGCGACCGTTGATTGTTCGACGTGGACCGCAGTGGGCTTGTCCTCTGCTTGTGTTGGTGGCATGATAAGTGTCAAGGCTTGATTAGCCTTTGTGACGTCCTCAGCTGTCCGAGTCGGCGAGCTTTCCCTATGCTGCTCTATTATCCTGATGGCGGCTTGCAGCTCTGCCAAGTTCTCCAATTGTCGCCCTCGTGAGCCTTTCGTATCTTCATCGTCACTTGAGTTCTGTGTTGAGTCAGGTGGCGAGATGACCGCGCCCGCCGGTATTTGTGCGTCGTCCGTCACGGGCGGCGGCGACTGTCTGAGACTCCCGCTGGAGGTTAAGCCGTTGGTATCATCGTTCTCCCTGTCTGCAGTTCCGGGCGGGGTCGGCTCGAGTGATGGCTGAAAGGAGCTTGTCTTGACCGAAGTCGTCCGTCGATGTCGGGTGAGGTACGAGGTTGATCTGGGTAATTCTGGTCTGCTCGAGTGTACCTTGTGGTGCTGCGGAAGCTGATCGGTTGACGAGGATCGACGGCTGAGGTTGGGAGAGGGCGTGGTCGAGGAAGCTGGGGATCGCTGGGAGGGGGGAGTGTAAGGCATCCGTACGGTCGATGCCTAAGAGATGTATGTTGTATTGGTTGGTAATGCTGTTTCGACGAGGTAGGTGGTCGAAGGAGCAGTCTTAGTCTCTGCCTAGCATCGAGTGTCCTTTGATCTCGAGCGCAAGCTTAAAGTATTAAGCTGTTGCGCTAGACAGAGGAAGGAGGGACCAGGTCAGCCTCGTTCTTTGAGAGGAAAATTGAAAAAAGAAAGTAAAGAATCTGTAGGTAATCGTAGGTGGCGGCGGCTCTCTCAAAGAGGAGGCTACATTGGAGCTGGTTATTCAGACTTACGAGATGATGAGTCTTATGAGTTGACTCGGAGTTGGCGGGTGGTGAAGAAAAGTCAAAAAGTACGGCGTATTCCAGCTATCGTACTAGAGTCTCTTGCTTCGAGTAGGCGCGATGCAACGAACGCAAAAGTCGAGGATGAGAGTCGACAGGATTGTTCGGATGCGGAGGGAAGTTAAGGTGCCAGGAGGAAGTCAATCGAATGATGACTTATCGACCTGTTCCTGTGCGTTCCGGACGACTTGCGTCTTGAATGTGCGTGATTATGTGAATGGCTTCTGTTGGTGGGAGCCCGGCGTCCTCTTAAGTAAATGACGTCTGTTAGTATTATGCGAGGTAGCGGCCAATAACTGGGTCTCCTCGAGTGCAATGCTGAATTATATCTTCAACAGAAGAAGAACCACAAGTAAAAAATGGGTGAAGGCTGGCAATGGCCTAGATTTGTTGTGGAGGTGAGGGTGAGGAGGAGAGAAGAGGAGCCGTGAGATGGAGGTGAGGAGAGTTTAGAGACGGGCAGGAAGGTGTAGCACGATTGGGGATAGGCTGGGATAGGCTGGGAACAGGATGGTAAGTTGGATGGGGGAGTTTTGAGAATTGCTTGGTGCACTTACTACTGTTCTAGGCATGGTCTGTCTGTATGGCAGAGCAAAGCATGGGGGGCTTTTTGGTTCTTGCAGGCGCAAGGACTAGGACGAGGACGAGGACGAGGATGAAGACCAGGACCAGGATTTGGTTGACCGGGTCATGGATCTGCCCCTTCTACAGTAGCAAGCAAGCTGTTTAGCGGCTGGTGAGGGAGACGCGAGCGAGCGCCGCTTGCGGGTGGTACGAGTCCATCAATCCAACTCGCCTCAACCGTCACTCATTCGATCTGCCAAAATAATTTCTGGCGGGTCCGGACTCAACGAACAAGGTCTGCGCGCAACACCAGTGCACCATCTCTATGCACACTTTGGTGCACACACATCACCAAGCCAAACCAAGTACTTGTACAGTACGATCCAAGACTTCGCGTCTGGAGATTTCAGCTACTCGCGACTTATTCACTCACTCACTCACTCACTCACTCACTCACCCCCAAGCTCTAAACAGCATCCAGTCTAGGGCATAGGGCACCACGACCACAGACACAAATTGCTCTCTCCAGCCAGCCGTGAGTAGTGGGAGAGTCTAACTGCACGGAGGACTCCTAGTGGGCGTCGCTCCCACGGCACCGTATTACGCGGTGCAGGCCATCTCCGGCGTGCCAGCTCCCACCGCTTTCAGATCTTGAATAAATTATTCTGCTCGATACAGTGTTCTACAGTGTCTGCACGGCAAGCCTGCATCTCAATGCAATGGCAATGGATGAGATGATGGATGTGTAATGGTTGGGCGACTACGCTGGACAGAGGCGAGTCTGTTGATTGATCCTCAGGGACGGAGGGATGAATGATGGATGATGCTTTCGTTTCATTGTTTGCGGCCGTTCGATCTTCTGAAGTGCAGTGTTGACCTTTTCGCCTCACACATTCCTGCGTGTAGCTTACCTAACTTTTCTGGTTGAGCACCGAATTCAGCGAGCGTTTGTTGAATTTGCAAATATTTTTTGGGGAAAGGCCAAAAGCTTCCCAGACTTTCGACGAAGGCGGCGACAGTCTCTTTCCAAGCAAACACCGCCTGTACCTACCATTGGTTGCACGCACTTGGAAACGGGCGGGCGAAGTTGGCGTCGAATGGCCAGAAGACTGGGGTCAGACACCAAGGCAAGCCACAACTGCATGCCCTCTCTCGGCCATGCACCACAGATCCAGGATGTGGGCAATGCGATCAAGGATGCCTGACATGGACGAGCGAGACGACGAAAGAGAGGCGTCTGGCTATGGGAGGCTAGCCATGGATGAGTCGGCATCGCAAAATAGAGCCTGCACATCTGCAGCTGCCAAGGTCAATTAAAGTGGAGGAGAGGACGGATGCGAATCAAGACACGAACTAATATCAACCTGCATTGTTATGGGCATGGCGACATTGGCGAGGGAGAGCGACAACAACAATTTGGATCCCCTCAGTCGCATTGGGGAATTGACCTATTGTACTGTACATGCTCCCAACGAGAAACACAAACACAAACCACCCCTCTTACGATCGTCTCCAGCTACCGGCATTAGGATGAAAGTACATCAGCTCATGAACTTGTCATCGTTACTGTACTGCAATGTTCATGTATGAGGCACAGTCAGTAGCCGGTCATGATCTGATTCCTCCACCACAGCAAACGCCTGCCTTATACTCCTCTGAGCAAACCTGGGGAACATACGACTCCCATACACAGAATCTACTCCAAATCCTGCCGTACGCGCTTTGCATCATGGTATCTGCATCCGCTCTCTGCATCATTATCTCCAGATCCTCTACAATTGGAAGTCGACGGGAAGGACAATAAACTTTGGATGCCGTTGAGGTCGATCATCACCATTGTTGAGAGACGGTGAGATGAGTACGAATCCCTTTACGCAGGTACAGGTACAAGAGCATGCTATCACCCACACCCACACTCACAGCCGTCCTATGTCGGACCCCCGAGAATTAATAATGCATTTTCTACAGATACAGGACGACTGATAAGTCAATAATGGGCAGTAGTCGAGAGAAGTGGCTGAATTCCTAATCTCATCCTCAGCGCGTGGTACAGCGTCGGGCATAATCGCCGGATAAGGTTTGATAACAGCAACTCATACCGGCACACATCCTTCTGCCTCTCCAATATAAATGTTGATGCTATTGATAACCCCCATCCTTATTCGCACCGCTCATCCCACAGAGCCATCTACGAAAACACCAGAAGACGGGAAGGATCGTCGTGAGTGCCTCTCGCCTTCGGCAGCTTCGGAACCTTCCATGATGATCTGACCTCCCGAATAAGCTTCAAGAAAGCCGTCAGCCTGGAAGGACGCCATGTCTCTCCCATTGGACCCTGAGTGAGGGGCAGCAGCACGCATGCACGCAGGAGAAGGTCATGAAAAAGGTGGCATGTCTCGAACACAAAACTGTTGTGGTTGCAGCAGCCAAGGGCTTCTAGAGGACCGACCGCAACCTATTCTCATTTGATCTCTTTACCGTAATTATCTCTTGACCGATGGCAACCTCTTCTCGAACCTCTCTTCCACTACCAATGAGAAGCGCAGGAGCACACGCCATGCTCAGCCTGTTTCCCGGGATGATAAAGCTGGCGACCTCTGAAGAGGCATTCGTAAGCCTGTCGTGAAGGGTGTGCGCCTCGTCGTTTCCGCGAGCATGGCCCAAGAGTAACCAGTGCAAGAGAAAACCGGATATCGGTTTCTTTGCTGCAGCCATTCGATATTAATGGCCCAAACCCCTCGTCTTCTCTGCTCCTTCTGGTTGCAATTGATGCATCTGTGTGGTTGTACCAACTTGCATTCGGCTATCGATGGCTCCTGCTGCTGTCATCTTATCTCTGCAGAGAGCGAGCGGCTATGATGGAAGAATTGTCGAGATACCGGTGTTTGCGAAATGCCAATTGACTTTCCTGCTCTGCCAACTCATCGTCGTCCTCCTTCTCCACGAGACTGTGCTTCATCCGACCTTCCCGCCATTTCCACCACATGACTCTTTTCGCCCTCAAACCAACTCGTCAACATGAGGTTTATCTGTCGTCATTGATGATATATACAAGTCGGACGACCCACGCAAATAATCCGACGAAGCCGCCGCACATTGATTTCTGATCGTTGAAACATGGAACAGGCCCAACAACCAGGGGCATCGTGGTCGCGGCTGACCCGTGCACGAAAGGTGGGAAGTGGGAAAGCTCCTCCGTCCTACCCCACTTTCGCACAACATCGTGAACTGACACAGATCGCGATGTCAAGGAGGTACATTGCCATCCGGCAAAAATGCTGTGATCGACGATGTGTCTCTCTTCTTCCGCTTGTACCTGATCCACGCACACGGAAATTACGGCCACGGCCGCTGGCAACAACCTTCTCTCATCCTTCCATCGTCGGACGAAGCTCCTGATTTCCTTGGTTTCTTGTTCCTGCCTGAGCTTGCCTTCCAGAACTCGTGGAATAATTTCTTTTTTTCTATTCTCCACGAGGAGGCTTGGAAATCCTTCGATGACTTCATTGTTTGACAACTCTAATCTCCACTTCCAAGGCGCAGCGTCCGTGACCGGGCTGATACTCGTGATTCGACCAGGGAATGCGACAAATACACGAAGCTCAAATTTCGCCAATCGAAGAACATCGTGGACTCAGTCCATTGAGCCTCAGTCTCGATCTCTGGTCTCCCCACAAAAAAAATTCCAAAATATCGATATGGCATGGCATAAAGTTTCATCTCAGCAACACACGTCAATCAAAAATGGAGCTCCTATGGTCGCAAAAACTCCCCGATATGCTCGTCCTTGTCCATTCCAATAAAAATGTCCGGACTCAACTTCTCCTCGGGGACAAGCTTCACTCGTAAGATGGGAAGTCAAAAATCCTCATGCACACATAAAACCCTTTCCCTCGTCCTCAAGATGGCGGTGAGTATCCTTGATCCAACGAGCTCCAGCCAACCAGCGGCTCATGTTTCAACTTGCATGAACGCTTACCCATAACGTCGTGGCTCCATTTCTCATGTCATCAAGCCACATCGCTATCCGTGCTCCGCTCGCTACACCAAAACTCCAGAAAGCAAGGAATGGGAATCTGGATCCCTGTCCATGTCCCTGTCCTCTGGACGCGATGACAGTCAATTGTGCGGTGCTGGGAGCATCCAATCAAGGAACGAGAGGAGCATCCTACGCCACAGATAACTGAGACTTTTGCAGCAGCACAGCTCTTTTCTCACGAACGGGCAAAGCGCCACATTGAGGAAAGTCTGAGACCTTTGACACAGCGAAAAACGTTCGACCGCTCTCTTGGAATCGCCACCAACAGGCACACAAAGAAAAAATTTTATTGTTCAGATCTGTCCAGGTACGACCGGAGCTCGCCAATGAGCCACTATGATTTGACCGGTCCCGTCGAATCTCACAACGAGATCTTTGGGCAGCTAAAACTTTAATGCATCTGCAGTAACGCACGAAGTACCCATCTGCCAATCCCCAAACGTCTGGAGACTCCCCTCCAGCTTTCGTGGAGAAAGACCTCTGTTAACCGTTTCGTCGCTCTCGGTTGGCTGCACCCCATCGTGGGCTGGCTTGCTTGCTTGCGTGCGGTACCAGAGTTCCACTGCGTGCGTGTGCCCCGCTGTAGCAAAAGCTGTCACGAGAACCACAGCAAAAGTATGACGACATCTCACAGGCCATACCCGAATTCCCTCATCACTGTATCGCAATCTTCGAATTCCCATCTTGTCACGGGGAGTTTGTATTTTCACAAAACATTTCAAAAACGAAGAGAGAAAACGTCTGAAGTCTCGGGTTTACAGTAGAGCAGCATTGCCAATCAGGGTCTCGCGGTGATCAACCTTCTTTTCGACCACACCTAGGTCGATCTCCTACTGGAAACAGAAGATGGTTGATAGAGTTTTCGCTACATCGAGCACAGTAGACCTGGTTCTTGCAGATGCGCTAATTTAGCGATGTACAGTAGCTATCTGACATTGCATTTTGGTGCTGGTGCGGTTGCGGAGGGGAGCGAAGATGGTGGGCATGATATAAAGTGCATATGTCGCGGCATTATGAGTACTGAGAACGACGGATCGATGGTACCGATACGCAGTACAGTACGGTACAGTACACTATGAGGATTAAGAGACGGGAAGAGAAGTCACCGAAAAATAGCTTCAAACAGAGGATGAGGGGCAGAGCTGAGAAGTTAACGTTGAAGCTGAGAAAAGGTTCTTGGACCTCAAACTGGCCTGGAACATTTGTTCAGCCTCTAAAGTCAAAATCTTCATCCTTCAGCTCCGTACTGTTTTCACCAGCCGCCAAAATTACAGACTTCCTTCATCTCTCTAGGAAGCTACAGCATATGAGCGCGTCTCCTTCACCTCATTTCCTTCCTTCATCAAAAACAATGTTTCATCCATCTCTTTGTTTCTGCAGCCACAACGCCTTTGTTTTCATTTCAATCCTTTTTTTTTCTCGCTCGCTCGCTTGTTCTTTCTATTTATAATAAGCTCAAGATCTGCTCCCAACCAGCAGGGATCAAAGAAAGCTCGCTGAAATTTCTCAACGCTCGGTCCAAAAGCTCGGAGCAACGTCAATTTCAGATTCAACCTCATTACGCATATTCGTTCGTTCTTTCTCGTACTCTGATGCGATAACTCATATTTTGGTGTTTCCTGGTAAGAAATAATGCATGCAGCGGAAGCAGCACCATCATCATATCATAGTGGTGTGATTACCGCTTTGGGGCATTTTCAAGAGATAAGGATGGCAAAAGGACAGGGAGGTTGGACCCTGCATATTGAGATGCCGCCCGTGGGTGAGTTTAGGGGTCCTGTTTGTGGCGGATAAGGTTGACCTTCGTTCGTTTGCTTTGTTTGGATGGACAGATGGAAATGGAATGAATGCATGGCATTGGAGATAGCATGCATAGAGAAGTCCCTACATGCATGTAGTACTCTTCTTGATTCTGAGGACGCCGAGGGTTCATGAAGTCTTGCCTTCGCATGAGCATGGGCGTTTCGTTCAATAGCCGGGCAAGCCGTTGTTCGGTCGGCATCGTATGATCCTCACCAGCTCGCGATTCGAGAGACGAGGGAATACCGAGTTCGGGAGCCCGGAAAATGTAATGGGCCTTAGAGTCAAGCGTGCTGGTTTCATTCGATGTCATCACTTCACTGACCGATTCGATATCACTCAAACAAACCTCGAATGAGCAAATGGTGGAGAAGTATTCATCATCATCATCATCTGATGCCGAGATGGCAATCATACGAGAGAGGCGACATTACGCAATATCTCCGTGCCGAAAAAGATTACCTTTCATGTGAAAGTTTAGCGATCTCAGGTAAAGTCGAAGCGGCCGGCAAAAGAGAGCCTTGCCCAGCGTCGTGGTACGAATAAAGTCTTCCCAGGGTCCATCTCTATCCGAGAGATCGCCGTTCCCAACTCCACGATACTTTTACGTTTGGGGAGGGGTTCAAATAGAGACTACTGTATTGTGCCGCGATTGCAGCTGTGTAACAAGTGATAATTTTGATAGATCGAGATTCACAGACGTCAATGCGAGTGCAAACGATTACTTTTGGCTAGGAGAAATGCGGGGTGACGCCATGTTTGTTCTCCCGTGTCATTTCTCATGATCGATCGATTGAGTAGAATGAGAGATCTATCATTTGAAGTGAGGGGAAAGAAAGCCGAGAGCTTGAGTGAGTGTCACGAGTGTGGCGAGGAATGAATGGAGTATGAGGAGAGCTGCAGTCAGCATGCACTCCTCATTCCTACCTACCTCCTCCTCAAACTGTTACGAGAGCAGGAGTCGTTTGGTGGAGCCAATTGGATAGAACAAGTGTGTATTTATGGAGGCCTCGCGTTTCGAGTTGAGCATGATTGAGGATCGTAGAGCATTGCAGAGGAGCAGGATGATGATGTTGTACAACGATGATTATACATAGTTGTCTCGTGAGAGCTCACGGCACGCATTGATGTCGGCGGCCGTATGTAGCTGTCGGGATCAATGTCGGCTTGAGGGGGCGGCCGAAAAGAGGCTTTTCCTGAAAATCTGGGGTACATAGTGTCTCGTCTCGAGTTGAGGCACGTCAAATGAGGTGAGAGGCCGAATGGGGAGATGGAAGATGCTGTGCAACGGCCGCTCGCTTCACATGCCAAGGACGATCTAGAAAGAAAGAATGGGAGCAGCAAGATCACTCGAGTGAGGAAATAGTGGTTCGAGATGACGGTGTAGATATGTGGTGGAACGAAATTAGTGCTTCGTCTTGATTTGAACGAGAGCAGCGACTTAAGATATTTTCCATGCGCAAAACACGCGAGTAAGGAATAAACAGTGGATCGATATGAGCAGCGTATGTCGTGGAACGAAGTCAACGCTTCATATTGATTCGATCCAACCGTCAACAAAGCAGTGGCTGAAGTTGTCTTCATGCACAACACTCAAATAAACCTTTTCATTATCCTTTCAGTCCCAAAAAGGCAACAATCCCCATTGCCATAAACAGAAGGGAAAACCCCAGCTCAAGCATGTGATATGTACATGTACATATCAACAACCTCACAATTCCCCAATCCATACAACATCCCCGATCAACAAAATCTACGAGTACCAGCAGGCACACTTTCCGTACACCGCTCTCTCCTCGCTGCAAGCCTCAGTTCATGGCCGCGGAGCAATCCTCGCTGAAAACCCAATGATGAGAGGGGACGGATCCACTATGGCGATTGTCTAGACTCTTCACTGCTGTTTCCTTTCAGGGTGAGTGAGTACTAAACTAGTTCCCGTACCGTCGTCTAGATCATCTCCTCCTCCCCTCCCTTCCCGCCAACCCCTTCCTTCCTTCCTCGAGATGGTGTGTGTGTGAGGAGGTTTGTTGAGGGCCTAGCTCCGCACCACCTATCAAGCACCCTTAGAACCCTGACGATCTCTCCCTCCTCAATCTAGAAAGAGTAATATAGTATAGTTCTTAGGTAGGCGCTACCTACTTACCCCGGACCCCTTCCCCCGTCCCTCGCCTACCTTGCAGACAGACGAACGGACGCCCAGATCCATCTCTGCCCGCTGATGGTTGCAACCTGCCCCTTCGTGCATGAACGAACAACTCATTCTGCGATTTTTTCCAATCGGGCTGTTTTTGGCGGATGGCTGGGTTTGGCGTACAGTACAGGTCGGTGTAGAGATAGATAGACAGACAGACAGATAGATTAGGGTGCTGCTGCTTGCTTCTGCAGGCTTGTATATTATTGCAGTGATAGGAAGGGGATCTGGATTCGTGATTATTAAAAGAGGATGCGATATCGGAATTCAGTAATCGCGGCTTCCATCGGGGCGTTCGTTAAAGTAAACAGTACAGTAAGATGGATACAGTATCCAAGGGCAGGGCATCTCTCGTGCCATGCAAGTAAGTACTGAATGAGAGGCAGATAACGAACTGTCAGCCAGCCAACCAACCAACCACTCTCTCACTACCTGCTTGCATCTCCCTCGTTTCCAGAAACAGAACGCGTGATCTTGCTTGCTGCGTGCGTATAGGCAATATCGTTGCATTTCCAATACTGTACTCCGTATTACGCTGTCGTGCCCAGGAGAGGAGAGGAGAGGCGTGAAGCAGCAAAAGGAGGGGGCAAGAGCGAGAATTCTGACATGTGAAAACGGCTTGGGTTCGTGGTGCCCCGCGTTTGCATTGCAGTATTGGGCGAGATCTTCCTCAACAAACGACAGCAATAATAACTTTGCAGTTGTGGAGCAAAATACTGTTGTTCCACGACTCGTACATATGCTGTGGAGTGCATTCGAAGTCGAATTGTGGGGTAGGGAGGTGTGGAGATGAGAGAGCTTAAGGGGAAATAGAGGAGGTGATCGAACATTTCCCCGCATTTTGTCGATGGATGTTCTGAAATCTTATGGCTTGCATCTTGGCTGGCTGGCAAGCTGGCTCAGCGAAAACCTTTGTGTTTCACAATGCATCTCGTCATCCAGATTAGAATCGCGGCTGCTGAAAAAAGAGAGAGAGGAAAGGAAGGGCTGCAAGGCAAGATGCTGATTCCGGTTCTGGGGCGGGCGGAATGTTCAGGCCATTCATCTATGGTGAATAATCATCACCTGCCCCGTTCTTGCACCCTCTTGTTCTATTGTTTTCTTCCCTTGCTTGCTTGCCTGCCTATGAGCGAGCAAGAAGAGCACGTGCTTCGTTGCAGCTCTGGCATACACAGCATATTTTTGACAGCATGTTGTGGAACATGAGGTTGTTGTAGGCTTTTTTACTTCGATATGATATTGTACAGGACGTGCAGCAGATGCATATGTGCAACCCGAGAAAACGATTATGCTGAAGCGGCTTGAGATGGCTGAAGACTGCGTTATGTGGAACGATCCATTCAACTCCATCCAGGAGCGTTGTGTGGATTGGATCCTTCTCTACAGATGTTGTAACACCCTGCAAGACGAGGAGGAGGATATGATAGAGGGGAAATTGTCAACATGAATTCGAATATCAGCTCTGGATGAGATTCTCAGGTCGGACGACATACCGAGTCCGACTGTGCCTTCGGATTCCACCATGTTGCCGTGCAATTTGTGGCTATAGACGGATCTTGATGATAGGAGCACGAATCGAGAAACACACTCTTCAGTTCAGTCAGCTTTGACGAGCGTGTACTTGTGTGTCACCACACATCAAGAGATCAACTCGAAGATCCAGAAGATCCATCCATTTCTGATACACACCTCCAAATAATCCAGCCTCGTACCTGTACCGATGTTGACTTCGCCTCCCCTTCTCAATCCCTGCTGTCCAAAAGTAGTAACATATCTCGAGATGAACACCAAAGTGGTCCAAACTTTTCAGCACAAACTAAAAGAACTAGACGGCAAAGGGGTCCAAGATAGACTTTCCCCATCATGCATCTCCTCATCGAGACCTTGTTGATCCCCCCGCCGTCGTCGTCAATGTTGACACGCATAGGGGTCTCGCTAAACGCCCTCGGTTACATCTGGTGCGGAGACCGTTGAACGCCACATCAGTTTTAGGGTCTCAACATAGCTGCTAGCTTGCTTATCAAATATTCTTTGCATGCATCTCTAGCTGGGGTGTGGGGTATCCTCTTCGGTTCGAACGGACTTATGAGAAGGGGGTGCGGATCGGCAAACGCTGAACCGAATGAAACTTCTCGAGTTTTGATGAGGATGTTGCCACAACTCAATCCTGAGTTGGTGTGTTGGACAAAGTATGGAGAGTGAGATTTTTGGGAGTCGGCGCGGTCCGGATTTAAAGATGGGAGGCTGGGATTGTTGCCCAAGGGGCAAGTTGTGATGTGTCGTGTTGTGGGGTAGAGGGATGGTGATTGCTCATATTTGGTTTTGGAATCAGGGGATGGTTGTTGTTGCTGGGAGTTGGTCGGGATGTTGGTGGGTGAGGCATGTGAATAGAATGTTGTCCTCGGTGTCCTCGGATCTTTCTGCTTTGGTGTTTTGGTTCGTGGAACAGCGATAAGAAGATGTTCATCACGGGTTTTGCAAAGTTGTGTTTGATTGTGGTTGAGTTTTCGTTCGAAGGTTGATCAAGAGGAATAGGCATACAAGTGTGATGCTCTCTTCGAGAAATGTGGACGATCTACGCTATATGTTGTACTGTAATTTTCAATGCACAGGCTGTTTCACTTGTATTCTTGTCACGGTAAGGTCTCAACGACGAGGTCGATTGAGGATTGATATGTATATTGTCTAGAAGTAGGGAAGAGTCCATAAGGAAGCTCTGGTATTATTTACATTATGGGCACGCTAGATGTAGGGGTCCAAGGCTGGATCACGCTTTTTGGTCTCACTATCTCATATCGTTACACTTCTGTTGCGGTTCATGTTCGTGGTTGAAGCAATGAGAAGCCCAATTGAAGCTGCTATTCGTAGCCTCTCTCCATACGTTTTGAGTAAAAATTGCACTGTTTGTTTATGGATATCAAGATTGAGAGACTCCCTCGAGCAGGAGATCGCGGAACAAAAATCGAGATTAGTTTAATTCTTGTATCCAGATCTAAGGAGTAAAGTGAAGAGGTAGACAGCTTGGTCTTATCAAAGCCGAAGAGGCGGAGAGCCGCAATCGCAAGGCTGAAGAGACGACATTTCTAATCGCAACTCCCATCCTCATTCATTTTTGTTTACGTTAGACCAAAGTAGCGAGCATGCCTTCCAGCAATTCGCCGAGTCTTCCCTACTTAAGTATTGCCGTATATAAAACTGAATATGGACTTTTCTGCCACTACACTTTGGCTCAACTGTCGAGGCTTCCACTTCGCTTCTTCATTCATTTCTGTAAACTAACAATCTACAGGATCAGAGGGTGCACCCTCGTTACCATAATTGCAATATGGTAGATCAAACTAACCGTAGACTAGGGAAAAAAACTTATCTACTTGTTAGCGATGCTGCGGCGAAGTGACCTGCAATAGGATCACGGAGCCAAAGGACTGTAAACTTCGCAAAGAAGAAGTTACAGATTGGTTGACGAACCCAAACTGTAAGTTATTTCAATTTCATAAACAGCTTCGACAGCTTGAGCCCAAATATTTTTTTTCTTCCTTTTACTTTTTTTTTCTCGACTTAAACTTTTTGTAACATCAGCTTTAGCCTTGACTGAGATGATTGCTTCTTTACAACATTTTGACAATGGGCAATTGCATCATGGCTCTTCGTTTAAGGAAATTGCGAAGATTATAATCCTAAACACTCCAGATTTAGCATCAAAATGCGTTTCTTATGGCTTTTTGCGTACCACGTGACGTGCTCACACAATACTTTGTCACTTCGTAATGATGCGCTCATATTGCAGATTGTAGATCTAGAGAAAAGGTTATCTAGTTGTCAAAAATGAGGCAATGATTTTAAGAAGTAGCGTGCAGAGTATGAGCTAATATTGAAAAATGTTCTCCTTTCATAGTGTTGAGAGACCTCAACTTGGCTATGGGAGCTTTGCTTCCCTTCAGCATCACTCAACTACCAATATTCCTATTCCATCTTCAATGTTCAAGAATTCAGAAAGATCCCTGTAATGGTGGACTAATTGACAGTATCAAACAGCTTGTACTTTGAGATTGTGGTGTTAACGGCTTGTAGTAGCTACGTAGGAAAATTGCCAAAGCATCCTTCGTTAGCTTCTTAGATGCTTAAAGACTCGCTAAATTACGATACACATAAAGCTAAATAAGCATTTTTAGTTTCAACCAATCTCAGCTGTCGAGGCTTAATCCCTCCACTCTAAAAATGTTTCTTGTACTAACGAACATGGGGACAAAAGTCCGTGCGTTCAGGGCATCAGAATCATGAATTTTATTAATTAATTAGCTGTAGACCAGCCACATCGCTTAATTAAGTCGTGTACCCAGAAGTCCTGCTGCTCAATAAGCCCATTGATCCATTCCTGAGGAA